>NC_051861.1:24386884-24471260 GCF_015732765.1 Culex quinquefasciatus | reverse complement strand
TGAAACTGTGGCCATTGTATGTGATGCCAATGTACTCTGGCCCCACTTGGCCACTTTGGAACTGGTCACCGGTTCCCGGTGGTCACTGGGGACATTTTGGAATGTGCAAGGAACCCTGTCTTGTGACATATCAAAATTCATGAAATTTAAAACTGTGGTCATTGTATGTGATGCCAACGTACTCTGGCCCCACTTGGCCACTTTGGAACCGGTCACCGGTTACCGGTGGTCACTAGGGACATTTTGGAATGTGCAAGGAACCCTGTCTTGTAACATATCAAAATTCATGAATTTTAAAACTGTGGCCATTGTATGTGATGCCAATGTACTCTGGCCCCACTTGGCCACTTTGGAACTGGTCACCGGTTCCCGGTGGTCACTGGGGACATTTTGGAATGTGCAAGGAACCCTGTCTTGTGACATATCAAAATTCATGAAATTTAAAACTGTGGCCATTGTATGTGATGCCAATGTACTCTGGCCCCACTTGGCCACTTTGGAACCGGTCACCGGTTCCCGGTGGTCACTAGGGACATTTTGGAATGTGCAAGGAACCCTGTCTTGTGACATATCAAAATTCATGAAATTTAAAACTGTGGCCATTGTATGTGATGCCAATGTACTCTGGCTCCATCTGGCCATCTTGGAACTGATTACCGGTCACTGCGGAAGAATTCTAAATTTACAAAGGTCCCAGTTATGTGATGTTCAAAAATGCCTTAAATAAATGAAAAATACAATCATAACTTTAGTAAAACCAACATTCAAAACTTGACATGAGCATTTCGGAAACGTTTATTGGGTACCGATCGTTTCTTTACAAAAATACAACAAAAACTTTAATTAAATACAAAAAGACCTAAGGGATTTCATGTGCAGTCCAGACTCGATTGTCTGATTGTCTGAGTGCATAATAGAATAATCGATAATTCGTATAATTAAGCCATTATTTTTTTGTCTCATTAAGAACTCCAGTTACAATAAAGTGATTAATTACAATAATGGGATTTTTTTTGTTAATGCAGATGATCAAACACTTTAATTTGACGAAAATAGATTCATAGAGAGTTGAATTGAAAATTTGAAAAATAAAAAAAAACACCGAAATAAAATACTCAACATACTCAACAAATCTTAAAATCTTAAAATACTTCAAAAACTCAAACTATTCAAAATAGGCAAAATAAATTAAATACTTAAAAAATTCAAAATATTTGAAATACGCAAAATACATAAAATAAATAAAATGCTCAAAATGCTTAAAAAACTAAAAAAAACTTTTTTTGTATACTTTATTAAAGAGTTTTTAAGCCGAAAACTGGTTCAACTCTTAACTTAAAATAATTAAAATACTTGAAAACTTTAAAATACTTAAAAAACAAAAAAATACTTATAATACTAAAATCACTTAAAAAACTTAAAATACTTAAAATACTTAAAATACTTAAAAAACTTAAAATACTTTAAATACTTAAAATACTTAAAATTCTTAAAATACTTAAAATACTTAAAATACAAGATACTTAAATACTTAAAATACTTAAAATACTTAAAATACTTAAAATACTTAAAATACTTAAAATACTTAAAATACTTAAAATTAAAATATTAAAATACTTAAAATACTTAAAATACTTAAAATACTTAAAATACTTAAAATACTTAAAATACTTAAAATACATAAAATATTTATAATACAAAATCACTTAAAAACTTAAAATACTTAAAATACTTAAAATACTTAAAATACTAAAAACTTAAAATACTTAAAATACTTAAAATACTTAAAATACTTAAAATACTTAAAATACTTTAAATACTTAAAATACTTAAAATACTTAAAATACTTAAAATACTTAAAATACTTAAAATACTTAAAATACTTAAAATACTTAAAATACTTAAAATACTTAAAATACTTAAAATACTTAAAATACATAAAATACTTAAAATACTTAAAATACTTAAAATACTTAAAATTCTTAAAAAACTGAAAATACTTAAAATACTTTAAATACTTAAAATACTTAAAATTCTTAAAATACTTAAAATACTTAAAATACTTAAAATACTTAAAATACTTAAAATACTTAAAATACTTAAAATACTTAAAATACTTAAAATACTTAAAATACTTAAAATACTTAAAATACTTAAAATACTTAAAATACTTAAAATACTTAAAATATTAAAATACTAAAATACCTAAAATACTTAAAATACTTAAAATAAAAATACTTAAAATACTTAAAATACTTAAAATACTTAAAATACTTAAAATACTTAAAATACTTAAAATACTTAAAATACTTAAAATACTAAAATACTTAAAATACTTAAAATACTTAAAATACTTAAAATACAAAATACTTAAAATACTTAAAATACTTAAAATACTTAAAATACTTAAAATACTTAAAATACTTAAAATACTTAAAATACTTAAAATACTTAAAATACTTAAAATACTTAAAATACTTAAAATACTTAAAATACTTAAAATACTTAAAATACTTAAAATACTTAAAATACTTAAAATACTAAAATACTTAAAATACTTAAAATACTTAAAATACTTAAAATACTTAAAATACTTAAAATACTTAAAATACTTAAAATACTTAAAATACTTAAAATACTTAAAATACTTAAAATACTTAAAATACTTAAAATACTTAAAATACTTAAAATACTTAAAATACTTAAAATACTTAAAATACTTAAAATACTTAAAATACTTAAAATACTTAAAATACTTAAATTACTTAGAATACTTAAAATCCTTAAAATACTTAAAATACTTAAAAACTTAAAATACTTATAATACTTAAAATACTTAAATAAATTAAAATACTTAAAAAACTTAAAAAACTTTAAATACTTAAAAAACTTTAAATACTTAAAATACTTAAAAAACTTAAAATACTTATAATACTTAAAATACTTAAATAAATTAAAATACTTTAAATACTTAAAAAACTTTAAATACATAAAATACTCAAAATACTTCAAATACTTTAAATATGTTAAATACTTTAAAAAGTAATAAGCTTCAATATTAAAATTATTAACATACTTAACATACTTTAAAGAACATCTTTCAAAGGCTTGAAATACTTAAAAAATTTAAAACCTGGAAAAATAATTGAAATACTTATAAACTTTAAAAACATAGATTATTAAAATACCTAAAAAAATGAAAATACTTAAATCACACCTTAAAAAAATGAATATTTCAAATACTTAAAATATTTGAAATACTTGAAATATTAAAATACCCAGAAAAAATTAAATGCTTAAAATTATTTAAATACTAAACAAATTTTAAACACTTCAATAATTTCAAATACTTGAAATAATTAAAAACTTTAAAAACATATAATATCAAAATACCTTAACAAATGAATATACTTAAAATCATTAGCATATTAAACATACTTCAAAAATAAATATTTCAAATACTTAACATATTTTTAAAACTTATACAATATTAAAATACCTAGAAAAAATAAATGCTTAAAATTATTTAAATACTCAACAAACTTTAAACACTTTGAATATTTAAAATACTTGAAATACTTAAAAACTTTTAAAAGTCACAATATTTACATACCTAAAAAATAAATAAAAATAAAAATACTTAAATTCATTAGCATACTTAACATACCTCAAAATAATAGTAATTCAAAAAACTTATTATACATTACAAAATTAAAGTACCTAAGAAAATATAATTGCTTAAAATGCTTAAAAAAAGCTTATGCTTACAATATTGAAATCATTAAAATTATTAACATTCTTTACCTGTCCCCATTTCTAGCTCAAAACAAATCGCCGAAATGTCACTCAGCGCATCCACGGGAACCAATAAAAACGGGATTTTTCGTTTCCAAAACCAAAACAAACCTCGCAGTCTGTCACACGCGTAGAATGCCCCGATAATTGACAGAAAACCGAAATCCCTACGAGTCCGCGACCAAGAAACTGTCACACGCGGAGATAAAACACGGGAACAGTCTTATGGACCATGTTCCCTTTGATTCGGCAATCAAAACAAACACGCGAACCAACCGGGAACTGTTCTGTCTTTTGCAGATTGTCCTCACTCTTACCTTGTTACTCCTCCTGCCGCTCGGTCCTCCTCCCGCGTTCTGTCCTCCTCCTGCCGCTCGGTCCTCCTCCTGCCGCCCGGTCCTCTTCCTGCAACTTGGTCCTCCTCCTGCTAGCTCTTGGCTCCGTTGCCATTTCCAACGGAACGGCCGCAGATCTTTTCCCGGTTCCGGTGGACAGCACCTCTAAATCCCGGGTCCACAAATCACGGTCACTTTCACCGGCAAACACAACAAACAGGACACGACAAGTCACAACGCGATTGACTTCGTGGCTAATAAACACGCGGCTGAACTGGCAAGCGAAAAACAAACTTGACAGTTCGAACGAAACTGTTCTTGATTGATCAAGATCACTCGTCATAAACATGGATAAAAATTCATAAACCCATGAATGTTATGCACGAATTCATGCATTTTATTCATGAAATCATGTAAACTTTCATGAAATCATGAAAAACATGATTCATAAATTCGCGAATAAAATTTTACGGCGTAAAATTTACGCATGCATAAATAATCGTAAAATCATGAATATTTTCATGAATTCATGAAGTTTAGTCATGACTTCATGTAAATCAGTCATGAAATCATGAATAGTGATATGCATGATTTCATGAAGGAAAATTCATGAATATTCGTAAAAATATTTTAGCCATGAATAAAATTCATAAATTCGTGCATTTTATGCACGATTTCATGAATAAAATTCATGAAATCATGAAAGGTATCACGAAATCATGCACAAATTTATTCACGAATTCATGAATCGAAATTCACGATTTCTCGCACACTTTTTTCCGTGTGTTCATACACAAACAACTTTTTTATGGATCGTGGACAATTGCCATATACCCCTCCCCCGCCCCCTCTAAAGTGTCCACGTGGTTTATGAATGGTCCCTTTATCTCAAAAGTCGCGGAATTGTGTCCCCTGAAACAATAAAAAAAAAAATCAAATTATTGGAACGATGTATGAAAATTCAAAAATCTGTATCTTTTGAAGGATTTTTTTGATCGATTTGGTGTCTTCGGCAAAGTTGTAGGTATGGATATGGACAACACTGAAAAATATGATACGCGGTAAAAAATTTTTGGTGATCTTTTATTTAACTTCTTGTCATTAAAACTTGATTTGCAAAAAAACACTATTTTTATTTTTTTTTTATTTTTTGATATGTTTTAAAGGACATAAAATGCCAACTTTTCAGAAATTTTCAGGCTGTGCAAAAAAATCTTTGACCGAGTTATGAATTTTTTAATCAATACTGATTTTTTCAAAAAATCGAAATATCGGTCGCAAACATTTTTCAACTTCATTTTTCGATGTAAAATTAAATTTGCAATCAAAAAGTACTTTAATGAAACTTTGATAAAGTGCACCGCTTTCAAGTAAAAGCCATTTTTATGTAACTTTTTTGAAAACAGTCGCAGTTTTTCATTATTTTACATTAGTGCCCATGTTTGCCCACTTTTGAAAAAAAAATATTTTGAAAAGCTGAACAAATTCTCTATATTTAGCGATTTTGAACTTTGTTGATACGACCCTTAGTTGCGGAGATATTGCCATGCAAAGGTTTAAAAACATGTAAATTGATGTTTTCTTAGTCTCACCCAAACAACTCACCGTTTTCTAATGTATCTCATCAACTAATGGTCCGATTTACAATGTTAAAATATGAAACACTCGTGAAATTTTCCGATCTTTTCGAAAAAAATAATTTCAAAATGTTTAAACCAAGACTAACATTTTACAAGAGCGTAATATTGAGTATTTAGCCCTTTTTAAATGTTATTCTTGATTAAAAAAATTTGAATTCTAAAAAAATACCGATTTCGTAGAGAATTGCTCTACAGGTTTACAAAATAATGCAATTTATTTATGAATTTAACTCGAATCAAATATTTTGTATAGCAAACTCTAAATATTTAGTAGTTTAGCAAACTCTAAATATTTAGTAGTTTAGCAAACTCTAAATATTTAGTAGTTTAGCAAACTCTAAATATTTAGTAGTTTAGCAAACTCTAAATATTTAGGTTGCGGTTAATACTAAATTTATTGATGACTTTGAATGTTTGATATTTCTCTCCTATTTCTGTATGTTGTGCCCAGTGTTTTTCTTGCGCAGTTTCAACGACATCGCCAGGGTTCAGATGACAAGGACAAAATCAACAGCAAACCAGATCGACCAGTACAATCGTTGTTTTCGCTTAATTTAGCCGATGGTTTACCATTCACTTCAACTTTCGAGCCAACGTCTTTTGTTGGATTTTAACCACTGTCTTCCGCTGTACTGTCAAGTTGTCCAATTTTCTTCATATTTACTTCTTGAGTCTGTTTCTGCATCCTAACAGATAAGAGAATCACAAAATGCCACTACCAAATACAATTAACAAACACTTGAAGGACGATAAAAAGAGGGCTGAAAATGTGAAAGGAAAAGTGCTCTAATAAGATTATAATAATGCATGGTTAAAATTACTTTTCATCAAAAGTGGGTCATCTTCGTTATAAGAAAAACGCTTATTGCATCAACCTTCGATAGCTCAGTTGGTAGAGCGGTGGACTGTAGAGGTGACGCTGTCAGCAAATAGTAATCCATAGGTCGCTGGTTCAAATCCGGCTCGAAGGAAGTTGTAAATGTTTTTTCGCTCAGAAAATTATTCAATTGAGCTCATTTTCGCGCCAAAAGCTCATCGAGCTTAACTGTCATCATCAGCATTTTTAATCAAATTACCAGCTCACTCACGGTAGATTAAGCTCTCCTCGGTACTGACGTACCGGCGCCCGTTGCAAGTCGCACCGAATTAACGCTTAATTTTTCATTTTCTTTTAATCCGGGTGGGGGTTTTAAATTTTTCATTACCGCCCGGGCGAAAAACGGAACTGATTAATTTCCCATTAATGTGCGCGTCACTCTTCTTTTTTGTTGCTCTCTGCACTGCACTTGACGAGTTAAGGGAGTAGTTTAAATTAAGGATTGTGGAAAATGCTGTTTGAAAAAAACTTTGTGGTCCCAGCTCAGATGGATACGGCCACAAATCCGCAGGGATGGGATTAGGTTAAACTTTTGCCTGTTGTTTCTTTTGTCTACACGCTTCACCATTTTGCCAGGTAACTCTCGCTCCAAAAACATGTCCCTTTTTGTGACATCTTTATTCTTCAAACAGCAAAAGTTGACCATCATCAAGCAGTCATGGTTTGGAGCTACCTTTTTTTCGTCAGGATTCTGTATTTGTTGTTGCTGCGGGGAATGTCGATTCTGTAAAAACTGTGAGAATATATTTTTACTTGACATCAATTGGAATGTTTTGGACCAAAAAAAAAGAGTTATGTACCTTGACCCCGACGTGATTTGAACACGCAACCTTCTGATCTGGAGTCAGACGCGCTACCGTTGCGCCACGGAGTCTGCAGGAAAAATTGGGCTAATTTGCGGTTTTAATATCATATTATTCGTTAATAACTCTTTGGTTGCCGTGGGTAAAAAATCGAGGGAATTTGCCGCTGGCCCCATAGCTCAGTTGGTTAGAGCGTCGTGCTAATAACGCGAAGGTCGTGAGTTCGATCCTCTCTGGAGCCAAGTTTTTTTTAAATTCGGTTTAGAGATGGATGTTTGACACTTCATTAACATTATTTTTCGGTTTTAGGATGAAATATTAAAATAACAAATTCTGTTGCTTTTCGGTAAAGTAGACGTCGTTTAAAAACCTAAAGTTGACCCCGACGTGATTTGAACACGCAACCTTCTGATCTGGAGTCAGACGCGCTACCGTTGCGCCACGGAGTCTGATGTTGTTTTCGCCGGAAATTTTTGTCTCAAATATTTTTTTCCGATAAAAGTCTACACTTTTGAAAAACCCAAATTTGTATCACCTAAATTGTTTTCGACGGATGGCCCCATAGCTCAGCTGGTTAGAGCGTCGTACTAATAACGCGAAGGTCGTGAGTTCGATCCTCTCTGGAGCCATATATGTTTTTTAAAGATTTGAGTGCTACAAGCTGCATTGGTGGTGCACCCATCGGTTGTAATCGGTTCTTGGTTGCTGCATCCGCCTGCAGGTCTACCACGAATTTTAATTAAAAGTGCAACAAAATTTAATCAAACGTTGTTATGTGTGGTTGTGCTCGCAAGAGACCCTGATCAGTTGATTTTTGCCTGTAAGCCCCGGTGGTGCAGTTTTACGCCAATAACAACTTTTGCGAGGATAAACTGAAGGAACATGCGAGTAGCAGCAGTGAACGGGGCCCACTCTCACGTTCAAGGGGAAACTTTTAATTGAATTTTCTTCACTGTAAATTTTGCATTTTTTATTGTTGCTCTTGCTCATCTCTCTTCACTTTATTGGAAGCTGGGTCCGACTTAAAAAGTACTCTTGGCTGTTAACTAACTGTGGCACTACTAATTAAAAATAGACGAAAATCCGGAGCTTGCTGGATTCATTTTTGTCGAATGATGATGTCTCGATGGAGAATTTCAAGAAGTTTCTTTCAAAAATGTTAGAATCTCGTTCCTTTCGAATGACTTCCGATGCTGGAAAGCTGAAGAGGTGGAACCGGATGCAGCTAAGCGCGTAAAATTTCCGATCGGCAGTCGTTGAATTATTCAGGTGCTTTCTCCGTTTCCTTCGGAACGTGTAACATACTTGCTGTCAGTCAGGGGCCGTTGGAAAATTCCAACCATTGGTCCTGGGGAGCATCGGAAGTAGACATTATTTGCGCCTGTTTGCACACTAATCGCTTACACGCTACGTGGAGGCATCATCGTCAGCTCAAGGGGCAGCAGCAGCAGCAATTAATAATTCAAAATCATAATTTCCGCTTCAGTGTTCATGGGAGATGAACGAATGAGGAGGTTGGATGCGAAGAGAGCTTCCAGTTGGATGACTTTGATACGGCATACGAGAGATCAACACATGTTCTGGAACGGTTTAAAAATCGCTAAGCCTTAATCTGGCAATGTGATGTTGACTTATCAAGATGAGGGCTCATTTCGCGGTTAATGCCTCCGTGTATTTTTCTTGATATGAATATTGAATGACGATGGATGGACAATAATAAATTTGTTGCAGATTCACCACTTAACGGCTGTGGTCATATATAGAATAGATCAAATTTTTATCAATACCAACCTGAATGTTGTCATCAAGTAAAACTGTGAATCAATTCTCATAGAATCGCAACACCGAAGGTCAGTCAAAAATCACCAATTCAATAGTAATGACTCCCCAGTCCATTCATCGCGCCATCTTTTGTTCAATTTGGCAGCAAAGCTGCAACAATTTAGGCGTAATAATCCTTCCCAGCAAAAAACCCAACCATCTCGCACACCGTTTATGAATACGAGTTTAGTTCTCCGAACTTCTCTTCCTGGAGTGCCCAAGCAGGGGGAGGAAAATCAATTTTGGAAATTACACACTTCTTGCCACTGTGATCCGTAGCGGCAAGGTGCAAAGAAGTGGCCAACCAATCCCTAATCGCTTCGCCATTCAGAGCGGACACGGTTTTAATCCGCATCGAGGCTGGAGTGCATCACAAGAGAAAAAAGAAGTCCTAAAAGATCCACTGTGACCATTGACAGATGTGCCAATTGGACCCCAATAGAGTGGCTTTTCCCAACTTTTTTCTCCTCTAAGTGTGGGATGAAGGATGTGTTTTGTTTCTTTCCCGGAATCCTGCTGGAGGCTTCGAGAAGACACACAGATATAGACAGGGTAGGGAGTTTACGGCGTTTAATTAACTTTGAACAAAGAGAGCGGGCTCTTTCGTTGATTGCCCCGTACGAGGCGTCGCCGTTGGCGTTATGGTTTCCATTTTCGTCAAAAGGCGAAAAAATAATAGCTCCACCGTGGGAGGGGGGGAGGGGAGACGATTAGCGAAATGTGCGACAGTGTTTGTCCATTTGCATTTGAAGAAAGAAGCAAGGAGCGAATGATTATGACTTCTTAATACTTATTTGGTTTCCATGTTTTGGTGAATGTAAATAGGTGGAAAAGAAGCTTATCTCGTAATGGAAAACCGCTGAAATTAATGAGTGCTGCCCTAAGTGTTTTGGGTGTTGTAAAAAAGTGGCTCCAGAGAGGATCGAACTCACGACCTTCGCGTTATTAGCACGACGCTCTAACCAACTGAGCTATGGGGCCAACTGTTTGTGAGGTTTAAGCTATTTAAATTCATTAATATTTTTTAACAATTCATAAATGCATCTTGCGGTTATGTGTTATGTCAAAATTTATATATCAAGACTCCGTGGCGCAACGGTAGCGCGTCTGACTCCAGATCAGAAGGTTGCGTGTTCAAATCACGTCGGGGTCACACACTCTGATATCTCTTTATTTTGAAATTTTTGAAAAACGCTTCTTTAACAAAAACTAAAATCTGCAGGCATCAGGCGCTTTTTAGAAATCTCGTTTTTCTAATCCATATCTGTTTCAAAATTTGCATACATTGTGTTATCGAAGAATAAAATTTTGGCTCCAGAGAGGATCGAACTCACGACCTTCGCGTTATTAGCACGACGCTCTAACCAACTGAGCTATGGGGCCAGCTGTTTCAACATTGTTGTTTCAATTCAGTGATTGTTCAACATTTTCAACGATGCAACATGCACACGTTTAAACTTATTTAAACTTTAAATCGTGAAAAACCTTCTTTTTAATAAGACTCCGTGGCGCAACGGTAGCGCGTCTGACTCCAGATCAGAAGGTTGCGTGTTCAAATCACGTCGGGGTCACAGATCTTAAACTGTTTTTTTGCTGTAATTATACCGACAAATAAAATAACAATTTCTACGCAGGCTCAGCTCTAAGTAGAAGATTCAGGGCAGTTCGTCGTTGTTGCATAGAAGCAAAAATTGCATACAAACAACTTTGGAGAAAAACCATTCGGCGGTTTTGAAACATTTTTGAAAAATTCAAAATGCACGTGTTTCTGGGGACCTCAAACTCCGTGCTTCCCCTTGAGTTGTGCCTGCGCAGCCAGTTTTGTCTATTTTCGTAGGTCAGTGTTATCATTTTGATTAATCGTTAAATTGAAAAAAATGTGCTGCTCGATAATTTTATTTTTGGAACTTTAGAATGCACACTTCCCCGTTCGAGCATTTTTCTACTTTGTATTGCTGTATAATTTGTACGACTCGAAGTGGGTACTTCATTTGATTTAATTTTTCCAGTAAATAACGCGTTTTTCATTCGTAAAATCCACCAATATTTGCATTGCACCTTCCTCTCATAATTTGCATACATTGTTGTTAGTTAAATAAAAACGTTACTTAATCCACCGGAAGGTGGTTGCTGCCTTCCTCCTAAAAGCCTTGCAACCACACACTACGAAAGCTTTGGCTAACGCCTACTTAGTAAAGACACTATACATCTGAGTGCTGCCATCTAGGTATGATAAATTTAATGAACCATTTGAAAGCACTGCAGTGTTTGTGTGCGTGCACTGAGCGTAAAGTTCCGACAGCTATCCGCCGGAACTTTCAAATTATGTAAATAATGACCCTTTTAGTATCAACCAAAACAGTTTTTCGAACATATCTTTTAAAGTACTGCACCAAGCCGGATGAAATTTAAAAAGACTTAAAGAACCTGAAGGCAAATCCAAAAACATAGATCCGGACAAAATCGGTCGAGCCAGTTCCGAGAAAAGTGAGTGAGAAAAAAAATTCTACGTCCATCCACACGCACAGACATTTGCTCAGAATTTGATTCTGAGTCGATATGTATACGTAAAGGTATATCTGGGAGGCTTATTTAAAAAGTTCAATTTTTGAGTGATTTTATAGCCTTGCCTCAGTGAGGTGAGGAAGGCAAAACTGTGGCTCCAGAGAGGATCGAACTCACGACCTTCGCGTTATTAGCACGACGCTCTAACCAACTGAGCTATGGGGCCATTTGTATGGCTGGTGATCAGCGATGCATCCAGCGATTATTGATGAATCTCAAACTTCAAATTTAATATGGTTCTTTTAAAATAAATGTTTGTTGTCTTTTTTATCGGTTCATTTTTCATATCGTAATGATTTGTAGTAAATAAAAACAATCTTATTAAAAATCAGAAATAGATTATGAGATATTAACAATAAATACAAGATTACACCCAAAGGAAAAATATATCTCAAAATCTGCAACATTGGATTTGCTGCAGAAAATGTCACATTTTATTACATTTTTTGCAGCAAGCCCGTAGATCATTTTTGCCCGCGTGTAAAAATTTCTGCGATCTGCAGTTCTCACCAACACATATAATTCTGGCCCGTCCCCGAGCAACACTCCAAAGAGAAGCATATGTTGGTGCTCTTTCACTCACTTTTCATCAAGCGTCCATGGCGTGGTGTTAGCGTGTCGGATCAATAACCATGAAGTTGGTGGTTCAATCCTCGTTCTGCTAAGTTTTTTTGTGAAATACAACCAAAAAGCCGTCGGTAATGTCGACAATTGTCGGTAACGGGCATAAATGTCATACTCCTATATTGCAAAAAATGCATGAGGACAGACTTCATGCAGATTCTGATATACTTCCATGCCGCCATGCATCACAATCATGCGACTGACAGTTGGGTGTATTACTAATTACTACGCACCACGCGTCTCCTCTGTCTTGCTCTTTCATTCGAGCAAACCTTTTTACGCTTCTCCTACTTTCCACCAGGAGCGCTGTTACCAACAAAAGATATATCAACCCGTGAGAGAGTTCTCCCAACAAAACGAAACAAAAAGTGAGAGCGCACCACGTGCTCATTTTCCAGCCGAGACACCTCTGTCGAGCAGTAGCTGCTCGAACGGAGGAGGGTTGCTTTTCCACCGCGGCTGACGTCACACGGCACTACCACAGTTTTCGATTTTCCCGTATTCGTGCAGGGAACGTGATCAAAACAACAACACTTCTTGCTCGACTGCGAGTTAGTGTGCGTGTGTGCAAACAAATTCCTCCAACGGGGGTTGTTTGTAGAGGGTGTATGCGTGTCACACAGTAGGATTTAGTGAGGGTGCAAGGAACGCGAGTTTCCTGTCAAAAAGTTCCCAAAAGTGTCGAATACTAGGCTTTTTGTGTAGTTTGTGAGGTAGTAACCTGCGGTAGACGACGTTTCTAGCGGTCGGTTAAGGTGGAACAGGAAAGGTTTGAGGATATCGCTGAACCGGAAGCTGATTTCGGGCTAGTCAAGTAGGCTTCGAGGGGTTGTGACGAGCCTTGCCTGGTTGGTTGACATTGAAAGTTGTCTAAACGCTTTCTAATCTTCCTTAGCGATTGATTCCATGCGGAAAGGAGTGTATAAAGTTTGCAATTGTTTGGAAATCTGTTTAAAAACATTGTAGATTAGACGTCGAGGGTGGAAAATCATCTCCCACCGCATCCTTACGGCAGTGTGTTTTTCTTTTTGTGAGTCTGAATAGTTTCTGCAGCTGTGTTAGTGCCATCCGCCTAATTAGACACGTCTGTAGTTGTGTGCGTGACTTTCCATCGTAGCAGTCCTGTGAGCTGTCAATCAACAGGATAGTGAAGAGCAGTTTTTCCAGGAGATCCCAGCTAGTCGTGTTTTTTTGTTATCCATAAGGCTACCGTCACCATATTGTCGGTTGTAAACAAAAACAATTCTCCGGTGGTTCAAACGCGCTTTTTGACGTCATTGTGTTCATAGTAGAACAATTCGAACATAAGAGAGAGCGCGCGCGTACGAGTGTTGGTAAGACTCATTAATCGGATCGGCCCCCAAAAATCAATCAGCCACTTGTTGGGTTGAATTTTTTTTGCAGCCCCGTTTTTCCTCCTCATTCCAACGATTTTTTTCCCTCGGTGTGCAAAAGGGAAAGCAAAAGAAAACTGCGAGCCAGTTGACAGCCTATCACTCACCTGTCACGCTCACATTGAAACGGAGGAAAAAACAACAAATAAAAAAAAGACACTATCCTTGCAAGAAAAGCCTGCTGGGATCATCGTAGTGTGCGCTGGTATTCGTGCAGTTGAGGAGGCCTGCCGTTTTTGACACAAGCAACAAGCGGCGACTATTTTCCAGCGCCTACTAACACCACCCCCGCGCATTTCTTCCCGTTTCACCCGTTCGAGAAAAATTACCCTACAGAAAGTGTGTGTTTCCAAGTCCGTGGTCCAGTTTGACAGTTGTTTAGCAGTTAGAACAAAGCAGACGTACACCTAAAGGCCACTCTAAGGCTACTAAGCCAAAAGAAGTGAAGACAGCTCGAAAATCTCCGAGATATCCCCGCAATCCAGCAAATAAAACCTTTTTGCAAAACTTGCTGTAATTTCCCGCGTGTCTGTGTTGGTGCGAAAGTGAATTGTTTTCCTTCCGGTGTGTGTAAGTGTGACGCTGCCGAAGCAACAAGAAGTGAAAGCGTGTCGCGCGAACAGAGACGCAACAATTTTCTTCCTTTTTTCCTCGGTGGTGTGTGGAAATTGTTCGAAACAAAAGGACTCGCAACAAAGGAGAGGAGGCAGCTTTTCGCGATAATCAACCGCGTGCTTGCGTTTGTGTTGGTGAGTTTAAAGGGTTATTAATTTTGCATGCGAAATTCCGGCAAGCCAGGTGAAAATTTCCCATCAATAATTGACGAGGGGAGCCCTCGAATGACAGTTCCGCAGAGCTCCGAAAAACGATCAGACAAAACCTGGAACCGCGCGCATCTGTGTTGGTGTGGAAACAATTTTCCTTTTCATCGCCAGCATCACGATGCGCCTGTGTATTGGTGATGATTCACGTTTTTTGTTGTTGTTGCAAATGTTCACGAGATAAAATCGACAAACTAGGAAGGGGTTGCTGTTTCCCTTTCCTGACGACCGTCCTGGCTCGACCCCGTCGAGGCTCCGATGTGGTATTGGTGGACTTTTGTGTTGTGACTCTCTGATCTCTGACGGGGTGGCTTAGCACTTTGTTGGTGTTGTGTTTTTGTTTGCACAAAGCTTTCACTTGCTGGCTGGCTGGCTGACTAGCCTGGGCTGTCAGGCGCCAAGAATTTGCTAGGGATACGCTGGGTTATTATAGGTTAGATTAAAGGAAAATCTAAATTTGAAGCTGCAAATTTTTAAAGTAAATCGTCCAGTGATTGATTAGCATCTGACTAACACATTTTCCTTGATTGTCAAAAGTTGTCTTAAGATTTTAGATGAACCAACCAAACGGAACTACGCAGTCTCTTCTTACAAATTGAGTTGTTACCATGTATTTTAGATTAATATTCTATACATGCAAATTACTCGCATAGGCATTTGAAGGGTGTTAGCTCTGTCGAGCTTCGGTGACCCATTTCTACGTAGGCTAGCCGTATGCGAGGTACCTCAGCTTGAACCGACAAGCCCCGCCCTAAAGAACGTTTGCATCAATCGGATTCAAACGTTATTTAGAACTTACGATTTCTTATCCGTGGACAAGAAATCAACGCGTATTTAGTGAGCAGTTTTTTTTTTAAATTTATTTGTTTGTTTTGGAAGGATCTCACCAAATTCCAGCTAAAATCCTGATGATCATAGTGACAGACCCAACGACCTGCTGTCGTGTTGTCTCGCTCGCTGTTGTGTCACTAGATCACTGTCGTATGCAACTGCACTAAAACAGTTGACCTTCAACAGTTTGCGTCAAAGCATACGTTTTGAAAGTTTTCCCAATAGAATAATGTTGCACTCCAAAACTGCAACTTTTTAAATCTTCTTGTCCCAACTTTCTTCGACTCTTCACACACTTATATTAGCACTAGATCTGCATCTCTCAAAGGTAAATTAATCATAAAATTAATTTTCACTACTATTACTCTTGAATAGTCTTGAATGTGTACCGTTTTAATATAACGGAACTTTTAATCAAATTCTAATTTTCACACAGGCTCGTACAGCTATTTCTCTCAGATTTTATGTATTTTTCGAGTAATCTGATACAATATACTTTTAGACATACTCTGTAACCAAGATACAATCGAAACTGCTTTAATCTGAAAAACAGCTCTAATGAGCTCGACTTAGCTTAATTTGTGCAAAAATCAGGAATTAGATTTCATCTGGAGGAAACCGGTAAAACTTGGGAAATCGATTGACAGATCGGAAAAATATTAAGTTAAGCAAACATCAAACAAGTTATATCAAACAAATACATTATTTTGTTTTCTTTACAAGTGTTCAATAGTTGAGAAAAAAAGGCATCGATCCAAACATTTACCAAAAATCAATTTTTCAACCAATGTTTGTAATGTAACTTTTCGTAACTATTGTGAACTGGAGTGACATTGATAGGTGTTCAATTTTTTTTTGTGATTAGGCGATCAACAATTATCACAATAACATTGCCAAACATCATTGATTTTTTCTTTAATATGTATAAAAGCTATTTTTTAATAATATTAAACAAAAACTCAAAAATTACTGAAAAGATGTTTTGAACAGGTAAAAATTTTGGCCACGCGTCGCCTCTGTTTTAAAACGACCTATCCGTAATGGGTTTCCTATGCAGATAGGACCTTTTGAAAATGTAATCTAGAAATATTATTTATAACAAGTTTGATCTGCTTTCATGAAGCGTTTTTGACTATTTCAAAGTAATAAATAGCTCAAATAAAAGTTATCTAGCCACTCTTGGACGTTTAATGCGGCTCGTGTATTGCTTAAATTTAGGGATTTTTTTTCTAAAATAAAGAAACAAACCAGATATTGCGGTTCTTACAAAAATATAATACAAATATCACACGTAATTTTAGAATGATTTTTTTTTGTTTTGAGTGAAAACAAAATAAATAAATAAATAAATAATGTTCTGTTTGGTATATTGCAGATTTGAAAAAAATCATCAAATTGACCTATAAAATTACATGTCTCTCAATTTTGAAAGTTGAGTACCGAGAAATGGCAGTGATTTTAAAACTATTTTTAACTTTTTTTTAATGTTCTGAAAAAAATGATGTTTATCTTTTAGTTGGTTTTTAATAAGGTAAAAATCATGTTAAATTGGACGTGGAAAAGCTATGTTTTTCATATGAAGAAATATTTATAAAGTTACCCAGCAATAAATGTCTAAACTCCTATTATAATACATATTCGTCCCTCTCTTTTACTTCAAAACCCTTATTTTGCAAAAAAAAAAAAAAAACAAATTCCACTCAAAATCAGTGTTCAGCAAACTTGTTACTCTTCCGTTTGACTCGAAAGAGGATGTTGCTTTCTTTCGCTTGAACCCAACGAAGTACGCATCCTGCCCTTATTCAAACTTTCGACATGATGCATAATTAATGCAATCTTGCTTGGAAGTCGCTTCCCTTTTATTTTCACGCAAGACCACCCTAACCAAACTCCATCATTTTTAACGGAGAACAAGCGCATGCAAACGCGCAGTTACACGTGGTACACATACCTCTGCTCTGCTGCCAAAGCGAGATTTATTAAGGTGAAATTGTAGGACCGGGTTTTTTTTCGGTTTGAGCAAACCAAGCAAGAAAAATAAGAAAATTTGGCCGTATGAGGGGTTTGCTGGAATTTTGAAAAAATAATGAGCGCTGCAAAGTTTGTCGAGACTTGCTTCAAATTTGTTGAAAGCTTGAACACTAACGCACATGTTCGCTCCAGAGGGAGGGAGTTCCTTACCGCGTCCAAATGTGTGCACGTGCGATATCTAGCCTTACAAACTAGTGCGCGCGTGAAATCGTCTCTAGTTAAAACAAGCTAACAAGCTAAGGGTAAGTTTTTAAATGCCGAGTGGAACAAAAACACGAAAAAGATAAACAAGCTGACAGGCACGTTCGTGGCCGGCTTATAAGAGTGAGCTCACTTGCGCCACCGTGCGGTGAATTTGTGTGCCTTTAAATTGGCAATTGTTTGTGACCAATTGTACAAGATAGTTTTTTGATGCGGCGGGTAATTTGGCGTAAAATCGAGCGCGTTGACATCGGTTGACATTTCAGCACGCATCGTGTCAACTCTTGCTACTAAAGGGTTAGCTCCAAATTGATTTCTTATCACAATTTCAGTGACAACCGCACTTCGGGAACCTAGAAAACTCCAACCCTATCAGTTTTATTGATTAGATTTCGGTGTCAAAGTGACACTTGCCTTACCTCACCCTGCATAATTCATCGATCCATTTTTTGCATCCACATAACACGTGGACTTTTTTTCACCCCCTTTGTTGAGGACAAATTTTCATACAAACGCCTTTCCCTTTTTACTCCTGAATTGTTACCGTGGTTTGGGAATGGCCCCGAGTGATTTAAGGTATTTACTAACACAGGAAAAAAATGTGAATCTTTTTCAAGAAATTGTTTACAACATTGTGCAAAATGTATCTTTCTAAAACCAAAAAAAAAACACAGAGAACGTCTTACATTTCTGCAAAAAACAGGAAAGGTTTTGTTTTGTTTGAAAAATATTGTATAGCCCATGAATAATTTTGTAATATCTTGTCAAATTTTCAAGTCAGTTGTGCTCAATTCTTTTTGATCACTTTACTTAACAGGTTCTATTTTATTCTATTTGGGAATGAAAAGACTATTTAAGCAATTACAAATCCTAATATCCCGTAGGAATCTCTATAACTTTTTATGAAAATTGAGAAAATACGTAGATAAAAATAGATTTCTATTGAAGTAAAAATAAATAAAAATATCAAAGCAGTTTTCGTTTAAATTTTGCATTTGTTTTTTTCAATTTCGAAAAATAATGAAATTGTTAAACTGACAAAGTAATTTCAAAAAATCTTGGATTAATGAGCATGAGCATGAGCATGAGCATGAGCATGAGCATGAGCATGAGCATGAGCATGAGCATGGTTGACTGCCAATGAGCTGCTACTCCGTTATTAACAGATCAGTTGAAGTTAAACAAGGAATCAAAAATTATCAGTGGGAGCCAACCATCCGTTCACTGTTTAACCTCTGAAGATCCCTACTTTATTAGTCAATACCGGCGCCCTCCCAAGAAGCCTGCAGTTCAACGAAAGGAAGGAATGTTAGTCCGATAGTTGAAGTTGCAGACTCATCAAGCACACAGTTTTTCGCTATATACTTGTTGATACCGCTTGAGACCGTTGAATCCACAGCATCTCCTTCAAGCATCACGTGATTATTATTTTTTGGGTTAGTAGGATAAGGTATTGGCTTTTCGATGCCTCCCGAGCTACGATGCTATGGGGAGGACTTTCATAACAGACCCGTCGGCGAGCCTTCCGAGCAACGATGCTATGGGAAGGTCTTTTGGTTAACACACAAAGTCACTCACACACAATTATTTCACTCCACTATTAATTAATCCAAAATGTCAGTGCGTCTTTCGATCATTATATAGAAATGGCTTTTTCACCATTAAAAATAAAACCTTATTCAAAACATTATACACAATTTACCCGACGCCGTGCCTTCCGATCAACAATGATATAGGAAGAGCATTTAAAATCACAAAACAATTAATTAAGATTTCAAAAAAAAATCACCAAAAAAATCACAAAAAACACCAATTACTCAACGAAAATTACGCTCAAGACACAAATAATTCAGTAAGTCATGCTATTATTCGATCAGCACAATCACTCACCCCTAACGAACAGCGACACAAGAGCACACAAAAAAATTAACCTGCATAATCACGATTTCGCGTCCCCACTTCCAGCGCACCAATGGTGCTATTTTTCGACTACCACAATCACTCATTCCATACGAATCACAGCGACACAAAAGAAATGAAAATGAGCATGCAAAAACAAGACAACGCGTCCCCGTGGTCAGCGCATTTATCTCAAGAAATCTTGGATTAGTGTTTCTAAAAAGCTGCTCTACTGTTTGTTGTACTTGGTTATAGAAAACTTCATGGAACACTCCAGATTATCCAGCATCATTCAAACACGACCGCTTATTAGGCTTTGAATGGGTGTATTTCTCCTAATTCATATTTTCTAACCTTTTTCTCAAAATGAGATTCTTTTGAAACTGTTTTTTTCGTTAAAAAAGAAATAAATAAAAAAGGGCATGAACGATTTGTCTGTTGAAAATCCACAATAATAAACGCTTCGATATTATACATTTTTTAGAAAAGGATTGTTTTTTTTAATAAATGGAACATACAACGCACATACAATATTAAAAAAATTAAATCAAGATTAACATTTAAAAACGGCGTAATATTGAATGTTTAGGCCTTTTTAAATGTCAGTCTTGACTTAATTTTTTTAAATATTTTTTTCGAAAAGGTCGAAATTTCACACATGTTTCATATTTTAACATTTAAAATCGGACCATTAGTTGCTGAGATATCGACATTAGAAAAGGGTGAGTTGTTTGGGTGAGTTAGAAAACATCAATTTTCTTGTTTTTAAGCACTTGCATGCCAATATCTCAGCAACTATGGGTCATATCAACAAAGTTATAGAGAATTTTCTCAGCTTTTCAAAAATATTTATTTTTTGGAGTTGGGCAAACATGTGCACTAATTAAAAAAAATTAAAAACTTCGAATATTTTCAAAAAAGTTACCTAAAAGTTTCACTAAAGTACTTTCTGATAGCAAATTTGATTTTGCATCGAAAAATGAAGTTGAAAAATTTAAGAGACCAATATTTCGATTTTTTGAAAAAAACAGTATTGATTAAAACATTCATAACTCGGTCAAAGATTTTTTGCACAACCTGGAAATTTTTGATAAGTTAGCATTTTATGTCCTCTAAAACACTGCAAAAAATAAAAAAATAAAAAAAGTGTTTTTTTGCAATTTTTACCATGTATCATTTTTTTCAGTGTATAAAAAAAGTTCAAAATTGAAATTATATATATTATTATATTATTATTATTATTATTATTATTTTTTTTTTCGAATTTTCCGAAAGAGTGATCGAAGTTGGCTTTGCTGGTGTACGGGTGTTTGAAAATTTGCTCCGGGTGATTTTTATCGTCTTCCGTCAAATCGCGAATTTTAATATTTGAAGAGTTTTAACGGTACCGGTTTCCGGATTCCGGTTGGATTCCGGTTTGTTTTTTTTTGCTTTTTGTGTGGTCAAGTTGGAGCTTCTAGTTTTTGAGTGAATAAGAGGAAGAAATTTACTTTGCCGAAGGAAAAAGGGGTTGAAGGGCTCCGGCTCCGGCCAGGCTCCGGAGGTTAGAGGTGGAAGGAGCTTTTGGAGGCGGCTGGAGAATAGAAGTCCCGGTGGTGACAGCCTCTCCCGGCCGAAGTCTGTCCGGTTGAAAGCAAGATCGGGAGAAAAGCAAGAAAGAAGATTGGGGGGGTGAAGTTCAATTTTGAGAAGAAGGAAGAATCTGTAGCAATCTGGAGTGAAAGGAAAAACGTTTGTAAGGAAGTGTTTCAAGATAATTTTGGCTATTTTGTGGATTTGCCAAATTGTTCTAGTGCTGGGAAGGTTATTTTTTATGTGATTGGTTTTACTAGGTTTTTATTTTTTCTTTTTGTGAAAGTTTTATGTTGTTTGGGGGTTGCTTAGCAACTTTTTTTTTTGTCTAATTTTGGATTGTTATAGCAAGTGCCTACTGTTGGGATTGTTATTAACTCAAGTGTTCCTGGTTTTGAAGAGGTTGAAGCAAAATTTTGGTGAGTGCGTTCCGATTATTGGGCTATATTTTTGATACAAGGTTTTAATGTTTTGGGTTGATACAAATTTATTTAAAATGGAAATTGTTACGAAATTTTTTAATAACTTGGAGGTGGTTGTCAAATTATTTTATATAAACTCATTATACAGTTCGTTGATTGACCTAATTAGTCGTAACAGTGAAACTTTTCGTCTTGCAAATTTATCTATTGATGGGTTTGGAAATCTATTATCGATGGTTTTTTCTTTTTTTTTTTTGGTAATGAGAACGTATCTGATATTAAACGGGAAAATTGTTACAATCTAGATTTTGCAAACAATTTGATATATTACTTTTCACACAGCATAAAGCGGGCAGCCTGATTTTTGGAAGTATTTTGGACATTAAAATTTGTAGTTTAACTAATGATTCAACGAAAGAGGACGTTACTTTTGAGTTTCAAGAATGTTCTTCAAATGTTTGCCTTTTTGACAATAAAATTTGTCGTAAATGTAAGTGTTTTTGGACTAATGTTTTTAACTTGGAGAATAAGGTGAAGACAAAGTTCATTGAGTTTGGGAATGATAATTTAATTAAAGCTTTGCTTGATCAAATTCATGGAAGGAAAAATAATTTGAAGTTTTCTTCGAATGATATTTCTCAGTTTAGAAAGGATGTAGCATCATTTATATCGTTTAATGGTTCTGTGTATGATGTACTTTTTAAGTTCGGTATTATTTTTTCAACTCTCATAGACTTGGTTTGTGAAATTTTGAATTGTGATATTTTGTTGAGTATGGATATGTTGTGGATAATTGCTGCAATGTTTAAGAAATGTATTGTAGTTTATTCTAAAGATGCTCCACCTAAAGTATTCAGGTTGAGTGAATTTGACAATGGTGAATACTGGAGATTATTTGTTCTGATTGATAGAGATAGTTATCATTTTCATATTGTTTTAAGCATTCTACCTGATTCAAAGAAACGTTTTGATTTGGTATCTGATGTGTCGGTTCTTCTTATAACTGATTTGTGTGATTCAAATAATTTTATTAGTGATTCAGTTGTTGATTTGGATCAATTGTATTTTGCGGCTTGCTTAGAAAATAAAGTAAATTTGCGTATAAAGAAAATGAATATGGATGAAAATTGTATGTATTGGGCATTGATTGACCAGTTGAATAGATTTGGTCATTCTTTGATTTTAATTTAGATTTTATTTTTGAGTTTAGGAGCAACATTGCGGATTTTATGTTGTCAAATAGAAACATTTTTGAATCTATTTAAAGTATTAAAAGTATTTAAAGTATTTAAAGTATATTGAGTTTAGTTTGATATTCATCTGCATTGACTATTTTTTATTCCTGATTTTCTGTTCTTCTTTTGCTCTCCCTATCATCTGTCTCTTTTTTGTCATTGTGAGGGGATCATCGATCCATCCGCATTACATACTATCTTTTCATTTTTCTGACTTTCTTATATTTTCCACTGTCTTTTTCACACTTACTACCAGTCTTTGTGAGGGGATACTGAGCTCGATTTGTTCTCCATCCGCATTGACCTTTTCTCATCTATGATTTTCCTTTTCATCAGTAGTTAGAATCAAAGCCGGGGATTGGGGAGGGAGCATCAGGGCAGTGGACAGTATGCTGTAGTGGCGGAGACTGGATGTAGATAGTGGAAGACCAGAACTACGTCGCAAGGGGAAAATAGTGTATTAATTGAACAATTCTTAACGATTGTCTAATTACTGCACTTATTGACTTCTGTCAGTTTCCAGCTGTCTGCCGCGCCCTTTTAGGCCCCCAACAGGGTGCGAGCCCTGTTTTTCAGCTTTGTCAGACTTTTTTCGGAGTTATTGGAGGTTACTGTCGGAAGGAGATTCTCTTCCCCTGAGGACACCGTGAGTGATTTTGCTTGTTCGCGTCCAACCATCCCCTATTGGCCCTTCATACGGCAGTAATTTGAAGATGCTTCTTTTAAGTCTGAGCCACTGTAATTCTAGGCAACCGCTACATAGGTCATCCTTGTGGCCCTGTTGGTTATCCCATCAAATCAAATCAAATCAAAAATGTATCATTTTTTTTTCAGTGTATAAAAAAAAGTTCAAAATTGAAATTACAGGCCAAGGTTTCAACATTTTAATAAATAAATTGTTTTAAAATGCATTATACACCTGTCCAGTTGTTTTGCAATCATATGTATCCAAAATTTCAAAGCATTAACGAAAATTTAATTTTTGCGAGAAAAAAAAATTGCGGTGCTGAACATTGTAATTTCAAAAAAGTTCTTTTATTTTCAAAACAAGCCCAAATAAGTTAAATAATGGCGTTTTAGATTGTTTTGAGTTGATTAGACTTCTATTTCCTTTGAAATTTTTCAGTTTTATAAAAAAAATATTTGTTTGCCCGATTTTTCAAACTTATTTAGAAACATAAACATTGCAAAATATTTGCAACGGCCTTACCCAGAAATCAAAAATACCTCTGAGGACAGTTTCAAGTTCAGCGAGCAAAATGACATAGAAAAATGTATAATTGGACAGTTTTCGAATTTTGTTAGGTTGATCCCATAGACTTTTCTCTAGAAAATGCGACATATTCAAAGATAAATTTCTCGAGTCTAACGAAAAATACTTCTGATTTTTTTTTATCAGCGTATATAGGGCTACTTCTCCCTTTTCGAAGATATTTGAGCTTTAAATTTGCATCTTCTTGACATTAAAATGGCTGTAGGGGGTTCCACAGAGGCCAATTCAATATTTTTAGACAGTTTAATTGATGTCCGTTAAAAAAATTAAAATTCACATCAGAGGCAGTAAATTTCCACATTGTACTTCAAGGCTACGCCCATACAATCCCAGGGGATTTTTAAAGGGTGTGGGTGATACTTACCAAACACATCCAAGCTTTAGTAGTAGCTGTTAGTTATACTATTTTTCTCATATTTTAAGCCTGACCTAAAAAATCCAAAAATTTTGCAACATTTTTTGTGTGTGTCTATAAGTCAGTGTGAATAAAACATACAACCAGGTTATAAAGCATCCCTGATCCCTAACCATCATCAAACAAAGGATGCACCACAAACAAGTTTAGTCGTCCCTCGTCCTTTGCCATTGAACCTGCCCGATGTCCCTGCCTTTCTGACGGGTGATCCTCGATGATGAGTGGATATCGATTCGATTAGCAGCAGGTTTGACCGCTCAAGCCAGAATCCCTATTTTTGTCATGCTTTTTTGCCGTCAACCTGCATCTCCCCCCACGGATTGTGTGTCATCGTGCAACGAGGTGTAAAATATCGGACCGGGGGTTTCCATCAATATAAAAAGGGGAAAATCAACAGCAAAGTTTGTGCCTAGGACGAAAGTGGGACGATGGTTTGACACGAGCTTGACGACATGTGTGACATTTGGCTTAGTTTGTAGATGTGATGGGTCGGAATTTGAATGGAATTCATCGCAAATTAAAGTTGTTTTTATACTGCAAACTACATTTCAGTTGGTTAGAAGTTAACTTATAAAAATTAAATAATTTTAAGAATTACAATTTTGCAAAAGTCACACTGCAGTTCAGTGTGAATGCGCTCCTAGTTCTACCTTTCATTCTTATTTCTCTTCCAGGTAAGCATCTGGCGGTATTTAATCAGTGCAGTGATTGCTCATCTTCCAAATGTATGTTTGTGTTATCCGCGGCGAAACATTCCCCGCAAACACACGGACGTGCGGACTTTTTTCCTGCCCTCAGGTGAAATCACAAAGAAAAAAAATCACATTCCCTGAAAAGCACACATCAACAGTAAGAAAATTAGATCAAGCCCCCGCGGAAAAGCGGAAAATGTATTACTTTCATCACTCGAAACGCTGCCCCACCACATTCTGGGTATGGCCGTTGTGGGGGGAGGCAAAAAATAATACAAGACCAAAGCTGGTAAACCGAAACTCTCAGCTTGTTTTTCTCCCCCCCCTTTCTCAGTGTTGTGTTCTTAACATACCTCTGAAATTACACAAAGAGATTGTGCTTTTCTTACCGCCACTACCACACTGTGATGCATCGCTAGCCTTTTTTTCTGTGTGTGTGTGTGGTGGGAGCTTTTTTGCCGCTTCAAACAGTCGGAAAATAAACTTATCAAATGCTTCTGAGGGGTGGTTGGGGAGAAAAAACAAAACTCGAAATGAATGAAACAATGACGAAAAGGTATGGTTTTACTTTCAGTTCCTTTGCTGTTGTATTTTATTTTTGTTACTCGGTACCAATTGCTAGATGGGTGCATACGTGATGATGTGAGATTCATTTCATAGCTTTTGCCGGTTTTCCACTCTTTTTTTTTTGCCCCCCCTTAGGAATTCTATCATGTTTAGTATTTTGTTGAGGGAGAAAAAAAACTACAAATTGAAATATCAGTTGATTTGGTTTTGGTAGAAAGACACCTGCTGTATCTGAGCAATTTTCCGAAGAATGAGTAAATTTGTTTGATTTTTTTTTCTATGATCAAAGAAGACCTTTCTGACTATCAGTTCTTCCAAACAAGTATCATTTTACATTTTTTACAGGTGTCCATACGAGAAAACCATTAAAATATTCACAAAATCTGTACCTTAAGAACGAGTTTTCTAATCGATTTAAAGCTTTCGACAAAGTTGTATGAATTGTTGCGATACAGGTTTTGTAGGCTTGTATGAACGAACTAGTGTTGCAAAAAGGAAACATTTTGCATCATAAGTAATAGCAAAAAGTACAAAAAAAGTTGGCCTTTCAAAGAAAAAAAGTTAGATTACTAAAAAATCCATTCTAACAATTGAATAGTTTGAACATTATTTTCTAACTTTTGAAATTTTATGTAATATTATGTACACTTTTCAAATTCAAAAAGTTTGTCAGAAACCAAGTACTACTTGTTTGTTCGGAAACTATTGTCGTTAGAGGTGGGCAAAAAAAGTGCGAGCCGCTCAAAGAGCCGGTTCACTGAAAAGAGCGACAGAACCGTGGCTCACATAAAAAGAACCGCGGTTCTTTTTTAAACATCGGTCTTTTGAAAGAACCGGCTGTAGATGGCATAATTTTGTTACAAATATAATTTATTGAATTTCCAAAAAAATGTAGGATTAAGTTTTTTTTTGAAAATTGAAAATACAATTTCAAATATTTGAATGCTTATGAAAATTAATCCCAAAAGTAAATGATTTTTTAAACAACATCAACAAAACATTTAATTTTACAACTGATTGAGCATGAGCATGAGCATGGTTGACTGCAATGAGCTGCTACTCCGTTATTGACAGATCAGCTGAAGTTAAACAATGAATCAAAAATGATCAGTGGGAGCCAACCATCCGTTCACTGTTTAACCTCTGAAGATCTCTACTTTATTAGTCAATACCGGCGCCCTCCCAAGAAGCCTGCAGTTCAACAAAAGGGAGGAATGTTAGTCCGATAGTTGAAGTTGCAGACTCATCAAGCACATAGTTTTTCGCTATATACTTGTTGATACCGCTTGAGACCGTTGAATCCACAGCATCTCCTTCAAGCATCACGTGATTAATATATTTTTTTGGGTTAGTAGGATAAGGTATTGGCTTTTCGATGCCTCCCGAGCTACGACGCTATGGGGAGGACTTTCATAACAGACCCGTCGGCGAGCCTTCCGAGCAACGATGCTATGGGAAGGTCTTTCTGGTTAACACACAAACTCACTCACACACAGTTATTTTGCTCCACTTTTAACTCAACGATCCAAATTGTCAGTGCGTCTTTCGTTCATTATATAGAAATGGCTTTTTCACCGCAAAAAAATAAAACCTTATTCGAAAAATTTAAACACAATCCACCCGACGCCGTGCCTTCCGATCAACGATGATATAGGAAGGGCTTTGAAAATCACAAAAGAAATCACTTTTCACTCCGAATATTTTTTACGACCACGCGCTCCCTTTGCCAATTATGCACCAATGACGCTGCAATTTCAGAGGGCAATCCTCTCCTCGCAGCACACAATACACGACAAAAATGTGAAACAAAAGACACACACAAAAAAAATCACTTTTCACTCCGAATATTTTTTACGACCACGCGCTCCCTTTGTCAATTATGCACTAATGACACTGCATTCTCAGAGAGCAATCTTCTCTTCGCAGCACACAATACACGACAAAAATGTGAAACAAAAGACACACACACACATTTCACTTTACAACTGGTTGTACACCTAGAACTGAGCATCGGCATACGAGAGAATAAAGAGCACGATTCGGTAGTAAAATGATACTGTGTGCGGACGGAGAGGATAAATCCTGAAATTACCGAGAGTACTTTACTCATGGTTCATTTTCCAAAAAAGTTCATCTTTAAAAAAAAAGTACCGGTACCGAGACTCGAACCCAAGACCTTCGGCATATTGAACCGTGCCTTTGCCGTATGGGCCACCATGGTTCGGTGACTAAGCGGCGGTCGATTGTCCATATAAGCCACTCATAGGATGAACTGTCCCAATGAACGAATGAACACGCGAGAGGACTATACTCTCGCAATATAGCACTTTCCTCACGTTTCTTTTCGTGAGGACTATCCCCTCGTTCTTTAACTTTGGGTGTACATTAAAGTATTACCGGAATACAAATTTGAGCATTTCGAATAGCATAATTTGTAAAATATTACCAAAAATCTACTGAATATATCTTGGAAAAAAATCCTTTTGTCCGATAAAACTGTAGCGTTTATAGACTTTATCGATTAAATCATAATGTAGAAAAGAGTTCACAGAATGTTTTCTCCAATTAAAATATCAGAACTAATTCAATTCTCGCCGAAATAAACGCAATTTTAAAATCAAATGAATTTTTTTCAGCATCCTAGATTTAAGTTTGGTTGCCATTCAATTACTCGAATGTTTAGGGTCGAGTAGAAATCTTTTTGTAGGAACCGCCAAGACCTATGGGTTTCAAGGGCATCTTCTCGTTTTCAGTTTAAATTTTTTATCAAATAATTTGTAAAAGTCCAATGTGTAATAACTTGTAAAATCACACGATTCTTAAAAAAAACCTTTTCATCCAAATTTTGAAAAAGAGCGAAAGAGCCTCTCTCTCTTTTTAATGAGCGAACGAAAATGAGCGGCTCCTAAAAAAGGGCGGTTTTGCCCACCTCTACTTGTCGTGAATTCGAGAATAGGATTTGAGTCACCTTGGGGCGTACTGAGCCCAAATCCCAAATATGAGCATGATTTTGCGTAACAGAAGCTGGCGCTTTGCCTTTTTTATTTTAAATTGGATTTAACCCGTAAAAAGACATTTCTTTAAAAAAATAATGAAAAATGTTTGAAGTACTTTGGCCACTAATACGTTTACTTTCAGCATCGTAAGCCCCTGAATACACAGAAAAAATAACTCTGAATGTTACATCATTAATGATGTAACACTTTTGCACGTCATAAATCATTTGAATTTGAATGCGATAAGGTGTAAATTTGCTACAAATCATACGTTTAAAGATGATTTAACGTGTGATGAGTGTTGCAAATGAGTAATAAAAAAATATCATTAGATTATCTCTGCACCGAAAACATCCGAGAGTATAGTGACCGTGAGATTTCTTCTTGTGTCTCGTGATGGCAATTCACTCTCTTTTCACTCCTCCCCTTTTCCTCGACTATGCGCTCTCACCGCTGAGTCTCTCAATCTCTCCGAAAACTGCAATGAAATAACGTGAGCTGGCGGTTCGTTTTGTGGCGGCTTATGTGGTTGAACGCTGTTGCGGTTGGATGATCGTGAAAGCGGGAATGAGAGAGAAAAGAAAATGCGAGTGTGTAAACACAAAAACGTGTTCGGCTTTTTTCCGCACAAAGGATATCAATACGGAGAGAAGAGCAGTTGTATTTGGGGCATGGGTATTCAGGATTGAGCATTGTAGTTGCTCAGAGCTGATAAATTGATATTTTAACAACACTGCGTGAGATACAGACAATTAGATCGAATCTTAAGTTTACATCAACCGAGTTTACATGTGATTCATAATTTCCGTGTCGGGTAATGCTCACTTATTTCATTCAAATGTTGAAACTATAGCTTGTTATTTCAATGTTTATATGCTTAGTAAAATTTAAAACATTGACAGTTTAACCAACTGCAAAGTTATGAAATTGTAGGAAATGATATAATAATGCGATTTAATTACAATATTTATGATAAACCACCAGAAAAAGCCACGCCACATATATGTGGGGTTTATTTTCTTTCCGGAAGCAGTCCAGAGGAGATCTCCTGTGAAATGGAATTTTCAACTGGTCCCAGTTGGTCGGTCCATTCCATTAGTTTGACAAGCAAAATAGATGTTTTTTTCACTGGACTTCTTCTGCTTGTTCCCGAACCGTCCGAATGCACGTGCTGGAATCGGTTTTCCCGGTTTTAACCAGCCATCAATTGAAGAGTCCCCTTCCCTTCCTAGATGGAGCGTTTGCAAAAACAGAAGAGGGAAATTACTGTAGATTTATCTTCCTTAGCTTCATCTTGGATATCATTTTTTCTCGTTTTATTGCCCTGGAGACTCCGAACCGGGTCTGGCCGGAAGCCGGAACGGGTGAACTTTTGCCGGAACATGCTCGCTCACACAAGAACCACCTGATGAAGGTGATATTTTATGGTAAATTACCGTTATTTTCGTCGTCACGACACGGGCGCTGCTAGTGCTCCAGGAACACGACCGACGGACGGTGGTCCCTGGAGAGAGGACCTCGCCTCAAAAGGTGCCGGCCGCCACTGACACGCGATAATTTCGCTATTTTTGAACCATCATCTATTGAGGTGTCGTTCCGGGGGCTCACTCTTCTTTCTCTCTTTTTGTTATAGGGGAGCTCAGTGATGGGGAATTCACGATACAAATGACACTTTTTAACTTATTGTTTACGTTAAAAACATTTCACTGTAAAAAAAAATGATGCTAATATTATATCCTGGAATGCCGGGGATCTGTAAGAACAGATTACGTGTTTCAAAAATGTGTAAATTTACATTTAATAGGTGTAATTTTACATCATAGGACGTGCGATTTCAGATTACCAGATTCTAAAATAGATGATTGGCTCTAAAGTAAGCTTTTTGATTCAACAAAAAGTGTGTGTTTTAAATTTGGCTGAAAATGAAGTATTTTTCCATAACTGTCACACGCACCTCCACAGAAAACACAGCTTTGGCCTGTCGCAGGACCTCCAGCGAAACACATTCATGTGCAAAAGGTGACATAATTTTCTTCCTGTTTCCGCCATGCACTTGTGCCTCTTCCAGGGTTGCCGGGCCGTCGTCCACCCCCGTTGACCAGAACCACACTTTTGTACGTGACTTGGTCGTCGAAAAAGTTCTCCTGATAAATTTTGCTTTGCAAAATACCGTTACGAGGCTGAGCGGCGGAGGGAGGGGGCTAAATGCCAGAAAATCAATCAGCGAAATATTTTGCATACATGACCTCCGAGCGCGACATCAGCCGTGGTCACTTTTCACGGGAAAAGGGTCAACTGCTGAGCCGTGTACCGTCATAATCTGTGTGCGTCCCGCGAGCAGTGTCGATTGCATCGTGGGATATTCGGGGAGTTCAGGAACTATGGAATAACGATAAGAATTTCAATTAAGCTAAGCCATTTTTTATTGCAATTTTCTATCAAAAGTATGCGCTTTATGCAAAAGTGTGTCCCTAAAAATTAACAATCAGTGCTTTTTGTACGACTTTAAATGCATTCTCGTCTCTTTTTTTGTGGAAAGTTCAACACAGCGTAGATTGTGCAACATAACTCTGACTTAAATTCCAAGAATACGTCCTTCAATCGCAAACTATGTAGCTAGTACACCAGCTTCAAGTCCGAACACATTCAACCGGTCAACATCGGTCCAGGATAATCCCGAGTCGTGTTGTGCATTATCCGTCGTCCAGTCACTCCGAGTGTTTACCGTGAATCGCCATCCTGTCCGGGCCACTGAATTCCAGCTATTCTCCCGGAAAAGCATATCACAATTCAACGCTCTACAATGGAACTGAATTACCATTTCTAACGTTCCGGTGTGCCCTTCTTCGAGGGCCAAATGGGGAAAGAAAAATATTGAAAATAGATGAAATATTTATGAATTGTATATGTACACTGTACAGTACACACAGCACTCACGGTACATGGGCGTTGCGCATTTTGTATTCTTTTTGGTGTTTTGAAAGGAGCTCCACTCCAGTCGCACTTTTTATTCATTTATTTATGAAGAGAAGGATATGTGTGTGTGCCGGTGGCAGATCCAGCCAGCAACAGCAGCAGCCCCAGAAACGAAATGGTTTCATTTTTCTAACAATAACACAGAATCCGAGATGAGTTAGCCATGCTCCGTTGAGGACTCTCAGACACAACACGCGTGGCAGTTAATATTCAAAGTGGGAAAAAAGGTCAACACGCCGAACAGTGTTGGGAAAATACACGCACACACAGAGTTGACCTATGCTGTCTCAGAAAAAAACGATTTCATGCCAATTTTCCTAAATAACAATGCACATAAAGTGTTCATCATGTGTTTAGTTTTTTAACACATCGAGTAGGTACGTAGAACTTTTTGAACGAAAAACTTCATTTCAAGACTATTTTATCCTGAGCAGCAAAACACTGCCTCCAAATTGCCTGTTTCATGATTGTGGGATGTTATTGTACCTCCCACAATTGTGGAACACCTGAATTTAACTGATATTTTCACGAAAATAGTTATCAGACCATGGATAAAACATCACTAAGCTTGAGTATCACTGGTTGCAGCGTGTGAAGTCATCATTTTGCTACAAATCTGTACTCCTGGAGAGATCCAAAGTTTGTTTACATCCGTAAGAAAAAAGTGTTCCGAATTTGTGGATTTCAAGGGTCAAAGTTTTTCTTCAAAAGCTTGATATAAAAGTTAAAATTTGCAATTGTTCGATACAGCATTCGAAAGATTGCAAAAAAAGCTTTCAAATGAAGGTAAAAGCGAATCATTAGGTTAAATTATCGATTTGCTATGATTTTTTGAGCATTGGCCGATCTGTAAACCGTTCCGAATATGTGGGATGACTGTACTTCGGATAATCTAATCTTTGGATTCGAATCACGAAAAATATTGTTTTTCAATGTCTTATCTTTGATTGTCGAGCTTAACTCAAAAAAGCCAACGTGATTTAGAATTTCTAAATCCAATTTTGAGAAGATGTATTTTGCAATTGATTAGGAAATCAAAAATTCAGATTTGGCTGAATCGGGTAACATAACTAGAATTTGTTGTTAAAAGAAAAAAAAAATCAAAAAGAGCAATTCTCTACGAAATTGGTCTTTTTTCTTCAATTTTAATTTTTGTATTTTTTTATCTGACTGAAACATTTTTGGTGCCTTCGGTATGCCCAAAGAATCCATTTTGCATCATTAGTTTGTCTATAAAATTTTCCATACAAATTTGGCAGCTGTCAATACAAAAATGATGTAGGAAAATTCAAAAATCTGTATCTTTTGAAGGAATTTTTTGATCGATTTGGTGTCTTCGGCAAAGTTGTAGGTATGGATACGGACTACACTGGAAAAAAATAATACACGGTAAAAAAAATTGATAATTTTTTTATTTAACTTTTTATTACTAAAACTTGATTTGCAACAAAACACTATTTTTAATTTTTTTTGATATGCCAACTTTTCAGAAATTTCCAGGTTGTGCAAAAAATCATTGACCGAGTTATGAATTTTTTAATCAATACTGATTTTTTCAAAAAATCGAAATTTTGGTCGCAAATTTTTTTTAACTTCATTTTTCGATGTAAAATTGAATTTGCAATCAAAAAGTTCTTTAGTGAAATTTTGATAAAGTGCACCGTTTTCAAGTTATAGCCATTTTTATGTAACTTTTATGAAAATAGCCGCAGTTTTTTATTTTTTATAATTAGTGCACATGTTTGCCCACTAGGGTGTAATATGGTTGTATGGAAAAAAAATAAAGTTGTCCAAAATTAGTGAGCACAGCACTTTTTTAGTTCCTTCTGGGGTCCTAAACAACTCCCCAAAGTTTGGGACCGATTGGTTTAGTCCTCACTTTGCGCAAAGCGATTCAATTTTCCATATAAATTTGTATGGGGAAAACCATTTTTTTGGATTTTGGTATTTATCAAATCCACGTTTCATATTATATCAAAACCGGACTCATATTCGGATGCTCTGGAATGTCCTCTACAACTTTCCCGAAGAGAGTTTGGTGCTAGCTTGCCCCTAAAAAAAGATACAACGTGTTCAAAACTCGTCTAAAACGTGTTTTTTGCTCGAAAATCACGTTTTAGACGAGTTTTGAGGACGCTATATCTTCTTTCAGAAGCAAGTTAGCACCATACTCTCTTCGGCAAAGTTGTAGAGGACATTCTAGAGCATCCGAATATGAGTCCGGTTTTGATATAGCATGAAACGTGGATTTGATAAATACCAAAATCCAAAAAAATGATTTTCCCCATACAAATTTATATGGAAAATTGAATCGCTTTGCGCAAAGTGAGGACTAAACCAATCGGTCCCAAACTTTGGGGAGTTGTTTAGGACCCCAAAAGGAACTGAAAAAGTGCTGTGCTGGAAAATCGATTTTGATATTACACCCTATTGCCCACTTTTGAATTTTTTTTTTGAAAAGCTGAGAAAATTCTCTATATTTTGCTTCTTCGGTTTTTGTTGATACGACCTTTAGTTGTTGAGATATTGCAATGCAAAGGTTTAAAAACAGAAAACATGATGTTTTCTAAGTCTCACCCAAACAGCCCACCATTTTTCAATGTCGATATCTCAGCAACTAATGGTCACATTTTCAATGTTGAAATATGAAACATTTGTGAAATTTTTCGATCTTTTCGAAAACAATATTTTAAAATTTTCAAATTAATACTAACATTTCAAAAAGACCAAACATTCAATATTACGCCCTTTTAAAATGTTAGTCTTGATTTGAAAAACTGCGACTATTTTCAAAAAAGTCACTTAAATATGGATTTTACTTGAAAACGGTGCACTTTATCAAAATTCCACTAAAGTACTTTTTGATTGCAAATTTGATTTTACATCGAAAAATGAAGTTGAAAAATTTTTGCGACCAAAATTTCGATTTTTTTAAAAGTCAGTATTGATTAAAAAATTCATAACCCGGTCAATGATTTTTTGCACAACCTGGAAATTTCTGAAAAGTTGACATTTTATGTCCTTAGAGGACAAAAAAAAAATAAAAAATAAATAAGAATAGTGTTTTTTTGTAAATCGAGTTTTCGTGATAAAAAGTTAAGTAAAAAATCACCAATTTTTTACCGTGTATTATTTTTTCAGTGTAGTCCGTATCCATACCTACAACTTTGCCGAAGACACCAAATCGATCAAAAAATTCCTTCAAAAAATACAGGTTTTTGAATTTTCATACATCATTTTTGTATGGAAAGCTGCCAAATTTGTATGGAAAATTATATGGACAAACTAATGATGCAAAATGGCTTCTTTGGGCATACCGAAGGCACCAAAAAAGTTTCAGTCGGATAAAAAAATACAAAAAAAATAAAAAATCGAATGACCGAAATCCTAGAGAACTGCTAAAAACTCAAACAAAAATTTGTTTTCTGATTCGATGATCCGAAGTCCCATACAAACCTTCGGATAATCAAACTTCGGAAAATCGAGTCTTTTTGGAATCAACTCATATTTGTAAATTTGGCTTGTATCCTAAATCAAATATTTCGAGAAAATCCCGTTTTACAACTAGAAAATGATTATTCTTTATTTGATCACTTTAGGACCACACTGAACAGACACCGAAATCCATACGAGGACATACGCCAGTAGATCTTCAGGAGCATTCAGTATGCAGTCCAAACCCAGAACAAAAACCGCAAATTAACAACAATTATACCGACGGAATAATTTGTAATCAACCGTGGCAGCACCACCGGCACCGGTTCGCTGTGGTCCAATCCTCGCTATAGGTCGAAACCATCCATTTCCACCAGGGAGTAAAGCCTATCGAACCAGCGAGCAATTGGTCGCGAATAAATATAAATCTGAATAAAATTAACCTCCGAAAGCATCGGTACGAGGAGTCCAACACGTGAACGATCAACGTTTATGCGTACAAAAAGTGCCGGTCGTCGTCGTCGTAGTCGCTGTCGTTTCCGGGACATTCCGGGAAGGCTAGGGCTTCCGGGGTGGGTAATCGAATTAAATGACAAATAATTACCCTGGCGATAGGTGAGGTGCGCTCGAGCAGAGTGGAGAAGAGGGGCAGGTTGGGGCGTAAATCGTTATTTAGAGGTGGACGGAATCGATTCTGGCGGAACGTCGTGTGTGTGTGTGTCGATTTTTGAAGACGCGGAAAAGTATTGTGTTTGTTTTATCAAGTCAAGTTTAAACTCAAACTAATGTAACGAAAAAAAAAACATGAATTTAACGTGTTGATTTATCAGTCACTTGATTTTCTCCCAAAAACCACAAAAATAATTTGTCTTGCATTTCAACGATATCTCGCGAAAGAGAGAAGACTTGTTTTCATTCGATCAGATAGAGTAACTACAACTGAAAATAACACAATGTTTATTTTTTTTCGTCGTTATGTCCAACTAGTTGAATCACTCTCGTAGTTCCGCCCCGCCAAACTAGGATCAACAGGTTCGATTCGTCTAGGCCAGCGATAGGTTGGAACTTCACCGACGGTAGCGCACCCAACGCAGCGTAACGATTCTTCCACGCGATAAGCTCAAGTCCCCGCCAGGTCCCTCCTCCCCACCCAAGACCCACTTCCAACAGAGTGTCGTAGATCTTTATCAGCACCATTTCGTCCCCGACTTCTGGACCTGGTTGACTCTGTAATTCCGTTTTCCTGACTCCCTCCTCCGCCCAACTACCGTTAAATTTATGGTCCCTTTGAAGGAAATGTGTAATTGTCGTTGGGGGGGGGGTGTGCGTGCGTTTGTGTATTTGTGCACATCTACTAGAATTATTGATGAGGCTGTTTCGTCGTCGGTGAGGTGGAATTCCGAGATATTTACCTTTGACAGGCCACCAACACTGACCGTCTACTGTTCAGATCTACAGAACGCTGAGCTGAGTCGAGTTCAACTCTCCGAACTGGGCCAAGCATGCGACGAAAGATTAATGAGACTATAATTGATTCTGCCGTCTTGAGAAAATCGCTATGCGACCGACCTGCTCGAGGCCGGGCCCGAGTTTCCCGAGATGGATTTGTTATTTATACCCGGCGGGAAAAGCTTGTTTTGCTAGAGACAGGGTGGAAATTTTTGAAACGGAAAGAAAAGTAACGTCGTCAAGCGGTTCTATGGTGTAATGGTTAGCACTTTGGACTCTGAATCCAACGATCCGAGTTCAAATCTCGGTAGAACCTGATAGGAATCTTTTTTTAATGGTTAAATGATTCCGTCAAAATTAACTAAAATTTAAGTCTAACAAGGATTGTGCTAGTTCTGACTGTAATGAACAAATAAAGATATTTTAATCATTTAACTTCAATAAAAAAATGTTTTTTTTTAATGTGGTCTAAAATATGAGATGAAAAAAGATATCTTACCTTTGCAAAGGACATACCTGATTTTAAACTTTGGAATTATTTTTATTGAAAAGATCTGATTTTGTTTTCAAAAGTTTCATTTTGTTCTGAATCGAACCAGTAGTTTCCGAGATATCGTAAAAATATCGCGAAAAATACAAGCTTGTTTGATTACACTAAAAAATAGTTTTCATTGATTCGAATCTCTGAGCCTAATTATCCAATAAGTTTATTCTTATAGAAAATTTTTTAGGAAATTTTCTCAGCTCTTCGAAAAAAAATTTTCGAAGGTAACTTTTTTCATTAAGTATTTTAAAAATAAAAAATGTTATTTTTTTAAAATTATTACCTAAAAGTGACTTATACTTCAAAACGGTGTACTTTATCATAAGCTCAGTGAAGTGCTTTTCGATAGCAAACTTGATCTAGTTTTGACTACATTTTCGATATTTTTCTATTTTTTTTTCTTCAAAACTTCATTTTTCTGGAACCAGATTTTGCCCAACTCACATAGTGCAATATATGCATTATGACTCAAAAGATGTCTTTTCCAATTTCAAATGTTATCTGAAGTTTGTTTTAAAGGTTCAATAAAAAACTTTTTTTTCGCTTTTTGGGCAAAAGAAAAATATGAACAAAAAAAATCTGATGAATCCGAAATTTCTAAAATTAAAAATACGTATTTTGGGTATCCTTCTTTCAGTGAAGTAAAGTAATGGTTTATTAATTAGTTTGTATAGTTTTTTTTAATAGCCCTGATTATAATCAATAAAATAATTTTCAAAAAATGTACATGTGATTTATTGGTCGTTCCTAGTTCAAATTACACAATATTAGATTTTCAAAAAAATAACGTTACTGAAAAAATATTTTGCATTTTAGCAAAAACAAACTTGATGGAATCCTTCGATTTTTTTTTTATTTTGTTTGATGTTTTAGATTTAGAAGACTATTAAGTTAGTTATAGTGCAAAACGGACATTTTTATTCCGGTCAAGTCACACATATTTTAAAATATTGTTATTTTCCAGAGGCGACTCGTGCCCGAATGTAGTACCTGTTCAATTTTATTTTTTTAAATTCTTTATTATAGAGTTTATCAGCCGGAGGCTGGTTCAACTCTTTTGGATGATTTGACTTCGTGCTTGAAGTCGACCCGGTTACAATGTTGTTTTTAATAAATATTGATTATAATAATAGATCGTAGTAAATTTTTGAATCTTAATGTTAAAAAATGTTTTTGAAGCTTTTTTTCTTTCCAATGGCTTTTATTTTTATGTTTTATTATTTTTATACTATTATAATATTCTGTTTATGCAAATAATTAATTACACTTATGATTAAGACTTTTTTATCTCATTAAAATGTATTTTTAAGACTTAATCATTAGCGTGGCGAATGTGGAAAAATAGAGCAATCGCTCTGCCATCCTTATCGAAATTCAAGGGAAGTTATTGAACATTGTATTAAAATTCAAAACTCTTCATCAGGATGTTCAGAAAAAATACCACATCCTTCACAAAGAAAAACTGTTTGTTGGGCTTTTTAATGCCCAACTAATATTGAGCTAACTTGGTAACTATTTAAAAATTCAATTGACATTTTACTTTATACTTTTAGAACCAGGTCGTATCGCTTTTGATCCTTTGTCAAATTTTTAGAGAATTGAATTTACTCACTGTTATGTCCTCATGGTTTTGGAATTTAATTTCTGAATAAAAAGAAGAGCTTATTCTGATGTTAAAAACAAAACTATATTGACATGAATCCGAGATAATGAAAATATTTGTTTTTAGCATCAGTGAAAAAAAAGTTTTCAGAACAAATTCATGCTACAATATATGATAATAATATATTCAACTAGAGTGAACCGGACCAACAGTCTGAATAAACACAGTCGTTTTTGGAGCATTTAATGGCATCAAATCTTGCACTTTTAAGGACTGCATCCGCTTTAAATACAATCATCCTGAAAATAAAATAACGATCATGGTTGAATCTACGATCATAATTCTTCTCGTGTGTCCCGAGTCTGGAAAAAACACAGTACTTTTTTGTTTCAATTGTTTCAATTCAATCTATCAATCACACTATCTAAACTTAACATTACATCACTTTCCAGTAGAGCAAGAATCCACTAGTTACCAAGAAGTTCGAAGAGGTTCAACGCGCGCAGTTGAACATTCCAGTTTTAAAACAAGCTATCACCAGTCTGCGCAAAACAGCCTGATGCCTAAAAGTGCGCCAAATATAGAGCAATATCTGTGGTGCTCTCGCTCTCTCTCATTTATTCATGCTCTCAACGTGCTGTCAACGCGCTTGGCTTGTTTACCTTTTGCAAGCAGCTCCCCTGCAGAGCTGAGCGAGCTAAGTCGGCTGGGGCCTGGGTGGCATTTCGCTCTCTCCCAAAAATGCTGTCAGTTCACGCTCTCAGATTGAACCTGATTTACCAACACATCGATACTGCCGCTGCGTATGAATAGGAAGCTCTTTACATGTGTTGATTTTTTTCTGTATGGAGATTTTTTCCCCGACGTTCAAAGGGTCGGTGTTGAACGCGACGAGCATTTGCGCGTGGCCCGCTAGGCTGGCTCGCTTTAGTATTGGTGGGTTGTAAAGAGATTGGTAAAGAGTAAAGGGTGGCGGGCCAATGCTTTTTCGGTGCATGCAGCGCTGCTGAACATAGGGCGTTGATTTTGTTAACGTATATTCAAACAAAAATTGTAATTGTATGTTGCTGGTTGAAAAAGCACCGCGGTACTTAAATAAATAAAATATCCGCATGAAATCGGCTACCTGTTCAATGAACAGGTTGAACAGGTGGACGAGTCGCCTCTGTTATTTTCGAATACCTGGAAACGTTACTCAAATATTAAATGTAGATGTTAAAGTCAATCAGAAATCGAAAATAACTTTTGGTTTTTTTTTAAATGAAAATATAAGTCAAATCAACTTAAAACAATCTAAAACGCATTTTTCTGCATTTATAATCATTTTTAGCATGTTCGGGCTGTATTAAAAGTATTTTCATTTTTTTTTATGAAATTCTAATGTACAGCACCGCAAAAACTTTGTTTACAAAAAAAATCGTCAATGCTTAGGTATTTTGGAAACTAATGATTGTAAAATAAATGGGCAGGTGTAAAATGCATTTTTAAACACTTATTTCATTCAAATGTTGAAACCATGGCTCGTAAATTCAATGTTTAAACTTGTTTTTATTTTTTATGGTTTAATACTGGCGGCAATATTTTTAAACTAGTTTTTAGAGAAAAATTCTATAAAATTTCACGCCAATTCAAACTTTAACATGAAGACTTCCTGGATCATTTTGAATGTTTTAGAACAAAATAAGATATTTTCCATGAAAATAGACCATTTTTAAGTGAATCGCAAATCGCGAGTTCAAAATGGTTTCTCTGAATTTTTAGTTTTGTGAAACATTGTTCCTGAAGCAACAATCTATTGAAATCCAGGTGAGCCCAAATTATTCCAAAACGCCGCGTCTGGGACACCCTAGTATTCTTCCTAGTTCTAAATAAAAGAAAGAAAGTAGTCATTGGTACTAGAAATAGTGGCTGAAAAGTATATCGTCAACTTTGTTTTCGTTATTCCTAGTCCAGCCTTGAAAAATATCTTCTCAGTTTGGAATTTTCTAGATTTTAGTACTTTTTTTCGTCGCTTATTATATTGTTAATTTTTACTGTTTAAATTACAGTTGAATTAACAATATCATAAACGACGAAAAAATACCAAAATCCTGAAAATAAATTTCAAACATTATTTTGACATAAAAAAGTCTAATTCCGAAGCTATCTGTACGTAGCGTCTTGTCTCAAATTTCAATATCGAACAACTTCCATTGAGTCCGTATTTGCTTTAGACCCAAACTTTGTCATAATTGATCCAGATCGTGTTCCTAGTGCTATCTCCACCCCTTCCACAAATTTTGAAATTTTTGGCACGTGTCCAATTATAGCCTCATCCCCAGTTTAGCGGTGAACAAAGTTTTGCTCATTTTTCCTCGGGCTTTCACTCTTTTCATGCTTTATATTGTATACATTCTATTTTTGCAGCCTTTTTTATCCTTTTCCCCAAAAAAGCAACAAGTTCAATTGTTATTTCATTTGTTCCAATTTTGCAAAAGTTCTTCTACCCTGTTGCCTCAGCACCAATGAACGTCAGAAATCGGAAACAAAACTTTTGCACGATTCTATTTTTTCAGCACACACACACATTCAAAACTTCACCTTCCCCAGTTCCTCCCGGAAACCCCGGTTAGAATGTTTGATTTTCAAGCTCTATTTGGCTTTGGATCAACTTTTCCCCGGTGTAAAGTCGACCGAAAGCAACAACCCCTTTTGTGCGGCAGTAGAGCCGGGCGTGGGGTGGTGATGTGGCCAAACTTGCTCATCTCTCAAACCTTGAATATGTGTGTGTGTGTGTGTGTGTGTTTGTCTAACCGTAGGCTTAAATTCAATCAAACTTCAAGACTCATCAATACCCCCGAGGTGGTGAACCTTTGTTCCAAAGGATAAACCATGGCGGTTTCACCAGAAACCAGAACAACCTCCGCAACAAACAACGGTAAAAGCCTGGAAAACAACGCTGGAAAGAGCCTCTTTGATCCTAGAGTCCAGTGCGGAGCCAAATTTGCCAATAAACCACACGGTTCATCTCAGGGAAGTGGAGGGTTGGTGGGTTGGTTGGCCCAAAAACACCCTTTCCAACCGTGATGGACACGTGTGTGTGTGTGTGTGTACAAGTCGGCAAGTGTGTTTTTGTTTGATGTGGGAAGGCTTTATTAATAATTATACAAAGTTTGAAATTTAACCACCATTGAACAATTCTTCTTGTGAGTAGTATGTGTTAAAATAAATTTCTGGAGTTTTACTTAGCATTTATAAAAAATGGAGAAATTTTCATCTTTTCTATGTAACTCAGGGATGCCACAAGGTTTTTTAAAATGTCTGTGAAAAAGTCTGTGTATGTCTGTGCACTTGCCTAAAATTCAAATATATCAATTTATAGTCCATCAGAAATTGCGTTTTCAAGCATTTGAAGACTAACGAAATAAGTTTCGGTTGATATTTTTTCTATATATTAATTTAATGAAGTTTTTTAAAAGTCTGTGAACCTCTAAAAGTGTCTAACTACAGATTATTATCAAAAACAGTTTCACAATACTTGTATTTGTTAAATATAAGTCTCGTTTTATTTTCAAAAATTATTTTAAATTGATTCCGACCTTGTTCTTGCATGATCTTGTTGCTCGATTGTAACCCCGATTTGACAGTTCGATTGGAACCATGAGAGTGACATTTCGCCTCCATATAGGCTCTCTACTAAAAGTGTCTGGCACAAGCTCAAATGTCTGTGAAACACAGACAAATCTGTGTATCTGGCATCCTTGATGTAACTTCACATTTTTATTTACTATTTTAGGTAGAATTACTTAAAACGGTAAATGTATTGGTTCGGATTGTTAACTGGCAGTTTTCCAACATTTTATACTGCATCGGTGGAAAACTCGTCATAGCATAATTAGCATTGTTTTTAACAAATTTGAAATGGAACCTTAAGAATCAGTTAGCAATTCAAGTCAAAAACGAACAGCAACCAGATTTCCCCAAAGTGCATGTACACTAAGTTGTAAAATGAGGCACTTGCAAGTGTAGTAGTGGAAAAGACCAGTATTTTTGATGATTTAAGCTAATTCACTATCCAGGTTACTACCATCCACTGAACTACACTGAAAAAATATTCTGTTTTCAGTTGTGAGCAATGAAATAAGCTTTATACATATCCCAATACTTATACATAAACCCATACTTCCAATTGAAATGTGGTCAAAGACAATCTTATGGGAAATTGGAAAACCAAAAACCCAATTTGTTTCATTTTTATTTTTGAATCGGCTTATCTTCAAGTCTGTCATATAAAAGTGGTCAAAATCAAAACCATTTCGACAATTTTTATTTTTATTTTTGATTTATCAATCGGCTGTAAGCTATTTTGCGTCATTGGTTCACCCATACAAGTCTTCATACAATTTTGGCAGCTGTCCATACAAAAATGGTATGTAAATATTCAAACAGCTGTAACTTTTGAGTGAATTTTCTGATCAATTTGGTGTCTTCGGCAAAGTTGTAGGTATTGTTGAGGACTTTTGAGAAAAAAAATAGGTACACGGAAAAAAAATTGAAGATTTTTTTATCAACTTTTTTTTTTACTAAAACTCAATTTCCCAAAATACGTATTTTTTGATTTTCGAGATTTTTTGATATGTTTTAGGGGACAAAAATCCGCAACTTTTGAGCCATAGAGAAACATGGTCAAAAAATCTGCTGCCGAGTTATGAATTTTTGAAAAAATAGTGATTTTTGGAAAAATCGAAGTTCTAGGTAAAAACAAGTTTGACATTATTTTTTTATGCAAAATTGAATTTGCAATCGAAAAGTACTTTACAGATTTTTTGATAAAGGTTTCCGTTTTCAAGATACAGCCACCGAAAGTTTGATTTTAGTGAAATATTTACAGTTTTTCAATTTTTAAAAATAGTGTCCATGAGAGACCATTTCTAAAAATATTTTTTTTTCGATAAGTTCTGAAAATTTGCTATAAAATTGTATAAGAGACATTGAAGATTGGACCTCGGGTTGCTGAGATAGAGCCGCTTTAAGAAAAAGAAACACGAAAATTGAAGTTTAAAAAAATCTCACCAAAAACACACACCATTTTTAATGACGATATCTCAGCAACTAATGGTCCGATTTTCAATGTTAATACATGAAACATTCGTGAAATTTTTCGATCTTTTCGAAAAAATATTTTGAATCAAGACTAGTATTTTAAATGGGCGTAATATTCAATGTTTGAAAATCGGACTATTAATTGCTGAGATATCGTCATTAGAAAATGGTGAGACTTAGAAAACTTCAATTTTCGTGTTTATTTTTAAGCCGCTGTATTTCAGCAACCAGAGGTCCAATCTTCAATGTTTCTTAGACAATTTTATAGAAAATTTTCTGAACTTTTCAAAAAAAATTTTAGAAGTGGTCACTCATGGTCACTATTTTTAAAAATTGAAATACTGCAAATATTTCGCTTAAATCAAACTTTTGGTGGCTATATCTTGAAAACGGAGCCCTTTATCAAAAAATCTGTAAAGTACTTTTCAATTGCAAATTCAATTTTGCATTAAAATTAATGTCAATTGTTTCAAACTTCGTTTTTACAAAAATCACTATTTTGTCAAAAATTCATAACTCGGCGGATTTTTTGACCATGTTTCTCTATGGCTCAAAAGTTGCGGATTTTTGTCCCCTAAAACATATTAAAGAATTTCAAAAATAAAAAAATAAGTATTTTGGGAAATTGAGTTTTAGTGAAAAAAAAGTTGATAAAAAATCTGCAAATTTTTTTTCCGTGTACCTATTTTTTTTCTCAAAAATCCTCAACAATACCTACAACTTTGCCGAAAATATCAAATTGATCAGAAAATTCACTCAAAAGTTACAGCTGTTTGAATATTTACATACAATTTTTGTATGGGCAGCAGCCAAAATTGTATGGAGACTTGTATGGGTGAACCAATGACGCAAAATATTTGGTCATAGGGAAGGCCCCCACAAAGTTTGAGCCAAATCAAAAAATACAAATAAAATCCATTTCCGGTTTTGGTAGAGAATTGCTCAGTGGTCAATATGGAGACTTTTATGTAAAATTGTCTGGAGAATCGATTCCCGATTGTCAAAAAATATTTTCAGTAAATGATTTTTGTTTTGTTCATGTGAGTTACTCCATCCTGCATTTTGAGTGAGTCTTTTTTGTAACATTTAAGACAATTTTCACAAAACAATGATAAAAAACAATCGTGGGCTCACACTCAAACATGACTTTTAAACATAAAAAAATTAAAATCTTATAAAAGTGGCGTGTTTTTTTATTTCGGTGTATTTTTTTCGGAAAGCCCGTCAAATTTCCTACAAGTTTGTCTTTGACTACTTTTTGATACGATGAAACGGCTTCGAGGTATTTAAATTACGAAATAAAAAATATTTAGAACACTTGCGCCCTTCCCAAATGTCATTATCGAGTAAAATTGGCTCCATATGCACAAATATGGCTTACATAAGCGTATTATAACATGTCTACAAAGTTTCATTGAAATTGGAGAGGGTCCGGTACAATTGATTCTCTATTTGACATGGAATTGCTCTCCATGAATGCGGCCAAAATGCCGGTGATGACATATTGAGAAAATGCTTTTGGAATTCTAGTATAGGGTCGTATAACTCGAAAAAGAGGTAATACAGAGAAAATTCTTTTTACGCGGTGGCGTTACGCTTTTTATTTCGTTGATTTCTCTTAAACCATACAATATTTTTGCATGCCCCAAAAGCGTTTTGTAGATGTGAACAAATGCTACAAACTGCTTTTAGAAGATTGCAGAAATGTTGCGTCATTCTAGAGAAATCGACAAAAACGTAACGCATCGCGTAAAAAGGTTTCACTGTATTCAACCATCAGTTTTTCAACCTTCCAAAATCCACCTTTTTTCACTGTGAGGACTTTGATGCAAACCCGCTATATCTTAGATTCTGCAGTCCATTTTTATTCACCTTTTCCTCCAACAGCTAGAACAATTTCACCGGTTCATTAATTTGATTTTGGCAGTTTTTCCATTACCACCCCCGCAGGAAATGTGGTCATTCCGAACCTAAGTGTGTACCACTCAATTGAAATCGTTCCATTGCTGGTGCTGTCGTTACGAATTGGCCCACAACTATAACTCCTGCCAGAAGCACTAAGCACAAGTGGTTATAGTTTCTTGGGTTTATTTTTTTTCTGTTGCGCTCTGTGTAACGATACAATCCTTACAAATACAAACGTGTAGCAAATGTACACAACGCACCCCCACAAAGACTCCAAGCAGAGAGAGCGTGAGTAAAACATTTATATTCCCATGAATTTCTAATCGTGTTCTGCGGATATTCCCTTAAAGCGATAAATTATTAACCGGTTCATTTCTCAAACCAAGCGCCGGTTCCGTGCTGTTAGTTGCTTCTCGGACTTTCGGAGGGATTATTCCGGCGGCAGCATCTTGGCCCCTGACCACTTCTTGCGGTCAAAACGGAGCGCTGCGGTTTTGCTGCGAAATCGAAAACGAAAACAGCAGAGTCCTACTGCTGGCTTGGTGCGGCCAGAAATGGACCAGGGCTGCCTAAAGGATGTTCCGTTGAAGAGAGAAACAATGTAACTCTGTGTGGGTGAGTGGTGTGTTTGTGTGTGTGTGTGTGTAATGGCTTTCATTACGCTGATAAAAAATGCACGAACGACAAAAACCCATTGGCTTTGGGAAGGATAAAGAGAGTTCGAGCACAGGGTGACTACTCATCATAAACTTTAAAGCAAAAAAACTATTTAGCCTTGTTTCTTGTTTCTTGTTTCTTGTTTCTTGTTTCTTGTTTCTTGTTTCTTGTTTCTTGTTTCTTGTTTCTTGTTTCTTGTTTCTTGTTTCTTGTTTCTTGTTTCTTGTTTCTTGTTTCTTGTTTCTTGTTTCTTGTTTCTTGTTTCTTGTTTCTTGTTTCTTGTTTCTTGTTTCTTGTTTCTTGTTTCTTGTTTCTTGTTTCTTGTTTCTTGTTTCTTGTTTCTTGTTTCTTGTTTCTTGTTTCTTGTTTCTTGTTTCTTGTTTCTTGTTTCTTGTTTCTTGTTTCTTGTTTCTTGTTTCTTGTTTCTTGTTTCTTGTTTCTTGTTTCTTGTTTCTTGTTTCTTGTTTCTTGTTTCTTGTTTCTTGTTTCTTGTTTCTTGTTTCTTGTTTCTTGTTTCTTGTTTCTTGTTTCTTGTTCCACATTCGATTTTGTTTCTTGTTCGCAATTCAAAATTTCATCTGAGTCGCCACCACCACCCTCGTTTCTTGTAAATCTTAAGTCCATCTTCAGCAGCACCATCTTGTTTTCTTGTTTCTTGTTTCTCCCGCCTTGTTCTTGTTTCGTTTCTTGTTTCTTGCAGGTCCTTGTTTCTTGAAAGCTTTGAAATAGGTAAATTCTTTCGACTTTTGCTGTTCTCTTCTTTTTCGTTTGTGGTCAGCCACTTTCTCCCAAGTTGGAAATGAATTTTTCAAGCATTGTTCCGAACTGTGTTCCGGGGAAAGCAATTATGCTTAAAAGGTGGCTTGCTCTGGCCATTTTGACGCTCTCGGACAGTGGCGGCCAGTGACTGAAGAGGGTCGAGTTAATTTCGGCTGCTCGTTAATCCGGAATGGAGTGAGCGCAAGTGGGTACTTGGCTCGGGAGTGAAAAGATTAAAAGTGGACCCACTTCAAACAAGATTGAATTAAGTTTGCGTCCTGCGGTTAAAAAGGGCTTTCGTTTTGGAGTTTAGAGTTTGTAGTTCGTTTTTTAGTTTTTTTTAGTTGTTTTGATGTCCTCTTGTTCAAACTTCCTCACGTTTTCCAAATTAAGCTGTAACAGATATTAACGAGTCATTTATTTGGAAAACAGCCTACCACAAGAGGACAACATCGAACCGATCCACCCCTTAACTAGATTTGCGGCATCCGTAAAATTTTACAATCACAACGCCAAAATGAGTCCTCATTTCAAAATCCCTTTCCCGGATCCCTTATAAAAATAGTTTCAAATGTACGACGAACGTGGCATGTCATCACATCATCATCGCCGTCGTCTCCGGGAAAAGCCGACAAACGATGCTGATGGAAAAGCTGTGGGAAAACTGTGCTCCCCAGTGCGGAGCACACCCCATCGCAGATTTGCACGACGACTGTTGTAAAACTCCAGCCCACAACAACAAGGACGGCGACGAGATCGTTGAGCAGGGGATAATGTAATCACTATACCAGTAGTGTGTAACACACCAGAGCAGTTCTCTAGGATTTCGGTCATTCGATTTTTTTTGTATTTTTTAATCCGACTGAAACTTTTTTGGTGCCTTCGGTATGCCCAAAGAAGCCATTTTGCATCATTAGTTTGTCCATATAATTTTCCATACAAATTTGGCAGCTGTCCATACAAAATGATGTATGAAAATTCAAAAATCTGTATCTTTTGAAGGAATTTTTGATCGATTTGGTGTCTTCGGCAAAGTTGTAGGTATGGATACGGACTACACTAGAAAAAATAATACACGGTAAAAAAATTTGGTGATTTTTTATTTAACTTTTGTCACTAAAACTTGATTTACAAAAACACTATTTTTAATTTTTTATTTTTGATATGTTTTAGAGGACATAAAATGCCAACTTTTCAGAAATTTCAGGTTGTGCAAAAATCATTGACCGAGTTATGAATTTTTTAATCAATACTGATTTTTTCAAAAAATCGAAATTTTGGTCGTAAAAATTTTTCAACTTCATTTTTCGATGTAAAATTAAATTTGCAATCAAAAAGTACTTTAGTGAAATTTTGATAAAGTGCACCGTTTTCAAGTTATAGCCATATTTAAGTGACTTTTTTGAAAATAGTCGCAGTTTTTCATTTTTAAAATTAGTGCACATGTTTGCCCAGTTTTGAAAAAATATTTTTGAAAAGCTGAGAAAATTCTCTATATTTTGCTTATTCGGACTTTGTTGATACGACCTTTAGTTGCTGAGATATTGCAATGCAAAGGTTTAAAAACAGGAAAATTGATGATTTCTAAGTCTCACCCAAACAACCCACCATTTTCTATCGTCAATATCTTAGCAACTAATGGTCCGATTTTCAATGTTAATATATGAAACATTTGTGAAATTTTCCGATCTTTTCGAAAAAAATATTTTCAAAATTTTCAAATCAAGACTAACATTTCAAAAGGCCAAACATTCAATATTACGCCCTTTTAAAATGTTAGTCTTGATTTGAAAATTTTGAAAATATTTTTCGAAAAGATCGGAAAATTCACAATTGTTTCATATATTAACATTGAAAATCGGACCATTAGTTGCTGAGATATTGACGATAGAAAATGGTGGGTTGTTTGGGTGAAACTTAGAAAACATCAATTTTCCTGTTTTTAAACCTGCATTGCAATATCTCAGCAACTAAAGGTCGTATCAACAAAGTCAATAAGCAAAATATAGAGAATTTTCTCAGCTTTTCAAAAATTTTTCAAACTGGGCAAACATGCACTAATTTTAAAAATAAAAAACTGCGACTATTTTCAAAAAAGTCACTTAAATATGGCTATAACGAAAACGGTGCACTTTCAAAATTTCACTAAATACTTTTGATTGCAAATTTTTTCGAAAAATGAAGTTGAACGACCAAAATTTCGATTTTTGAAAAATCAGTATTGATTAAAAATTCATAACTCGGTCAATGATTTTTGCACAACCTGAAATTTTGAAAAGTTGGCATTTATGTCCTCTAAAACATATCAAAAAAAAAAATTAAAAATAGTGTTTTTGTAAATCAAGTTTTAGTGATAAAAGTTAAATAAAAAATCACAAATTTTACCGTATTATGTTTTCCGTGTATCCGTATCCATACCTACAAATCGATCAAAATCCTTCACATCGATACAGATTTTGAATTGCTATAATGTAGGAAATGTATGGAAAATTATGCAAAACAACTTCTTTGGGCATACCGAAGGCACCAAATTTCAGTCGGATTAAAAAACAAAAATAAAATTGAAGAAAAAGACCGATTTCGTAGAGAATTGCTCACCATTGTTATGCTCATTATCCTTATCAAAAAGCTGTGGAGAATCATCCTGCTCGTCGGCAGCCGAAAAACTGGTCCCCCGTTTGGGGATTTGCTGATGGGGCACTGTTTGAGCCGGTTGTTTGGGAACTTTGTTGTCAGGAGGGGAGCCAAATGTAGCAGGGATGAAATTCGGAGCTAACTTCTGCGATTTAAATTTTTGTTTCGTGAAAATTGTTGCTTTGATTTCTCCGGCACAAATGATGAAGTTTGACACGTCGCACGGCCAATTTCGACGTTGGAACCCGTGTTCACCGGTGGCCGTTCCGTGACCGGGAACCACAATCCGGAACAATCGGGGTTCAACAAAAAAAAACCAAAACTTGCCCTGCGACGTGTTAAACTTCGTGAAATTTTGACCCCATTACAGAGCCACACCTTGGAACCGGTCATTACGGAACGGTTCCGGAGCGACATTACTACCAACGTGTTGAGTCAAACCTCCCTTTACCAACCAACGGCCCGTAACGATATGATAATTTGCAAACAAACCCTGCCCCGTGGCACGACCTATGGCGCCCGATTCCTCGTCACAGCGCCCTAGAGGAGGAACCGAAACATGTGTTCCACGTCAACCGTCCTTGTTCTATTGGGTAGAGAAGGAGGCAAAGATCAGCGATTTTCACCAATCATCATGGCGTAACGGCGGCGGGGTAAGGACTCTATTTGCATACATCGTCGCAACGACGAAGGCACGTTTGCGCGCCAAAAAGGTGGCCCCTTCCCAAAATAGAGCACCCGGGACTTTTGTCTATAACAATAACAATAATAGTGATTCTAGTCGATGTTGTTTGGCGGTGGTCGTTTGCGTTTCGAAAAGCGGAACGAGATGAACTCTACACAATGGAGTGATTTTGTTGAACGAGTTTGATTAAGTAATTAATTAATTATAATTAGGATTTTCAATTATTCATGGCTGGAGGTTCTCTGACGAGGTCATGCTCGGTACTGCATAAAAAATCTAGCTTACAGGTTCTACCGAGATTTGAACTCGGATCGTTGGATTCAGAGTCCAAAGTGCTAACCATTACACCATAGAACCAGGTTGTTGACAGTTCAATCTAATTTGTCAGCTGTATCATTTCATTTTGCTTATCCCAATAGGACAAATGGAAAGATTAGCAAAAATCTAATCTGAAATCAAGATATTGAAACAACCTTCCTCAGTTGTAGATGACCACTCAAGATCTGTAATCACCTTGAGGTGAGCCCCAACTTCCAACCGAATCTGATTGACAGAACTACAATCGCATAACCGTCGACCATAATTCGATTTCGTACTGTGAGCGGTCATCCCCCAACTCGACTCGTACATTGCGCCGTACTGGATGGATCCTGTGGATGATGAGCAGGGATTCACGGTAGGGATTTTTGGCTGGGGCCTGTGGACGAATTAATTTCGCGTTGTTGCTTGTTGTAACGGTCTACGTGGGCATGTTTCGAATTTACCTGGGAGCGGTTCGAGCACTAATTGGAACCCAACAAGGTGGACTGGTCCAATTGGAACGTAAATTACCGCTATCCAGTTAGTTAGCAGGATTTATCGTTATTTCTACATATTAGATTTGAAATAGCAATAGCATAAAGCCAAAAATAGAAAGCAATAAACTTTGCTGTTGTATTAACTCTAGTTCTAAAAATGGATTATTATTTGAAATCATTTGTATTCATTGAAACATGAGATTTGAGTTGTCACCCTGGACTTCTGTTAGGTAGTGCTCAAACTCAATCCTACCGAATCATCCATGCGGTTAACTTTACGCAGTAGGCCTGACCATTTTAAAGCAGAATGCATGAGAAAGATCGTTAAAATTTTGTATGAAAATTGAATTTAAAAAAACTAATCACAACCATTGTTTTTTTCTTTCCAGTTCATCCTACCAGTTTTCCAGCGGTCGAGCTGAGGTAAGTAAGCTTAACGTTACTTCACTCAGACCACTCTGCCAAATCAGACCAAATCTTCACTTCGCAAACTTTTCAACTGGTTTTTTGCAACTTTTAACCCTCTTTCGCAAATCTCTTGATGTGTGTGTGTGTTTGCCTATCCTAAAAGTGCCTTGGAAGTCCATCTATCTATATCTAGTGCATACTAAACTACGAACTACACACACCCCAACCTATCGAAGATGATCTAAACACCCACTCTAGCAGATTAGTTTTGGCTTGATTCATGCATCGCACGTTATTTGTCATTATCAGCAGTTCTGTAGCCTGGGGAATGCCGGGGGGTTTGGTGTGCTGAGAGCTGTACTGACTTGGAAAATTTCGATTCTCATCAATCTTGTATCTAATAACCCTCTCGACTCGACTTCATACTGAGCTACTTTCCGGACTTTTTTTTGCACTCTAAGGTTTCCTTCCTGTACACTAGATTTGACTCTTTTTTTCTGTTCTCGCAACACCCTTTTCTTGCCAGCTCACCTAGTGCCTGATTCTAAATTTTAATTTTCTTGAAAGCTTACTCTCCTTCGACGGCCGTTGATCCGCACTATTTAGAGGGGATTTGAACGTATTTCGGTCCTATTTTCAATCAATTGATCTGTAAAAATTGTTTATTTTGCTATAAATTTCACATGCAAGTTTTTGAACGCTATCGACAATAGGACACCGTACCCTTCAAGTTTCCTGATGATGGCGTAGAAAAGGCGTGGGTGGAGAAAATGAGGTGCGAGTAAGCAGCAGCAGGGCGAAATTGAGAATGAGAAAATGCATGCACTCTTGCCTGCTTCTGACGAAAACTGCAATAAGCTGCTGAACATTATTAGTGGAAAATCCTTCGGCCAGGACTCGTCAGCCTGCTCTTTGTTCTCGGCCACCACCTGAAGAATGCATGTCATGAACACATTTTCATTTTTTTTCGGTGAGTGAGAAAACCGCTGGTTAAGGAGGTGGGCTGAACTAGACACGGAAGGCTTTTGAATTTCCACTTAAAATTCAAAATTAGGGTTTTCTATAGTACTTTTTTGAGTCATCCGGAGTTTTATGTTTATTTTTTTAAAACTAGTTTTTTAGGGAGGAATTTGTAATAATTTCCAAAATATGATTTTTAAATTCCAACATATTGGCAAATTGACAGCTTCAAAACTCTGTGCATTGTTGTCGCTCCTCATATGAAAGAAGTTTCAATCTTGTCATGCTAACTTGACACACCCTGAAAATTGATGTAGGTGCGACAACTGGCCAAAGAAATTTCAGATCAGAACGCGTTTGACACACGTACAAGCTCGACAGCCGTAAACAATTGTAATTATAACTCGAGACCTAGGCAATGAAAATAAACCAAACTTTGGGAAAAAAGCACGAAATGGTCAACCAAACAAAACGTGTTTGTTATTGTTATTGTGAGGGTCAACAATTAAAACGCGTTTTTCTCGAAACGTCTAAAAGCGACAAACGACAAGATAGCACGATAGTGACGATATTTTCTGTGAAAACAGGCCGTTTTTCAGTTTATTGCAAATTGCGAGATCTGAACGATTTTTTTTCAGAATTTTTCGTTGCTGAGCAGTTCTCTAGGATTTCGGTCATTCGATTTTTTTTGTATTTTTTAATCCGACTGAAACTTTTTTGGTGCCTTCGGTATGCCCAAAGAAGCCATTTTGCATCATTAGTTTGTCCATATAATTTTCCATACAAATTCGGCAGCTGTCCATACAAAAATGATGTATGAAAATTCAAAAATCTGTATCTTTTGAAGGAATTTTTTGATCGATTTGGTGTCTTCGGCAAAGTTGTAGGTATGGATACGGACTACACTGGAAAAAAATAATACACGGTAAAAAAATTTGGTGATTTTTATTTAACTTTATCACTAAAACTTGATTTACAAAAAAACACTATTTTTAATTTTTTTATTTTTGATATGTTTTAGAAGGCATAAAATGCCAACTTTTCAGAAATTTCAGGTTGTGCAAAAATCACTGACCGAGTTATGAATTTTTAATCAATACTGATTTTTCAAAAATCGAAATTTTGGTCGTAAAATTTTTCAACTTCATTTTTCGATGTAAAATCAAATTTGCAATCAAAAAGTACTTTACTGAAATTTTGATAAAGTGCACCGTTTTCAAGTTATAGCCATATTTAAGTGACTTTTTGAAAATAGTCGCAGTTTTCATTTTTAAATTAGTGCACATGTTTGCCCAGTTTTGAAAAAATATTTTGAAAAGCTGAGAAAATTCTCTATATTTTGCTTATTTGGACTTTGTTGATACGACCTTTAGTTGCTGAGATATTGCAATGCAAAGGTTTAAAAACAGGAAAATTGATGTTTTCTAAGTTTCACCCAAACAACCCACCATTTTCTATCGTCAATATCTCAGCAACTAATGGTCCGATTTTCAATGTTAATATATGAAACATTTGTGAAATTTTCCGATCTCTTCGAAAAAAATATTTTTGGAATTTTCAAATCAAGACTAACATTTCACAAAGGCCAAACATTCAATATTACGCCCTTTTAAAATGTTTGTCTTGATTTGAAAATTCCAAAAATATTTTTTTCGAAAAGATCGGAAAATTTCACAATTGTTTCATATATTAACATTGAAAATCGAACCATTAGTTGCTGAGATATTGACGATAGAAAATGGTGGGTTGTTTGGGTGAAACTTAGAAAACATCAATTTTCCTGTTTTTAAACCTTTGCATTGCAATATCTCAGCAACTAAAGGTCGTATCAACATAGTCCGAATAAGCAAAATATAGAGAATTTTCTCAGCTTTTCAAAAATATTTTTCAAAACTGGGCAAACATGTGCACTAATTTTAAAATGAAAAACTGCGACTATTTTCAAAAAGTCACTTAAATATGGCTATAACTTGAAAACGGTGCACTTTATCAAAATTTTAGTAAAGTACTTTTTGATTGCAAATTTGATTTTACATCGAAAAATGAAGTTGAAAAATTTTACGACCAAAATTTCGATTTTTGAAAAATCAGTATTGATTAAAAATTCATAACTCGGTCAGTGATTTTTGCACAACCTGGAAATTTCTGAAAAGTTGGCATTTTATGTCTTCTAAAACATATCAAAAAATAAAAAAAATTAAAAATAGTGTTTTTTTGTAAATCAAGTTTTAGTGATAAAAAGTTAAATAAAAAAATCACCAATTTTTTTTACCGTGTATTATTTTTTTCCAGTGTAGTCCGTATCCATACCTACAACTTTGCCGAAGACACCAAATCGATCAAAAAATTCCTTCAAAAGATACAGATTTTTGAATTTTCATACATCATTTTTGTATGGACAGCTGTCGAATTTGTATGGAAAATTATATGGACAAACTAATGATGCAAAATGGCTTCTTTGGGCATACCGAAGGCACCAAAAAAGTTTCAGCCGGATTAAAAAATACAAAAATTAAAATTGAAGAAAAAAGACCGATTTCGTAGAGAATTGCTCTGCTTGAAAACATTGTTCCAGAGGGTTCTCGCAATATCGCGTTTTTTGGGACACAGCCATTTTTTTTATCATAATGTTTTATAATTACAGTTCAGACTCGATTATTCGAAGCCTCGATTTTCTGAAGTTTCGATTTTCCGAAGGTTTGTATGGGACATCGGATAATCGAATGATCAAAAAAACAATAAAAAAAATTCTTGCTTTAAAAATCAAATTCGAGTTCTGCGACTCCATTTTAGTCAAATTTGAATGGTTTATTGCCCATTTAAAAATAAAATAAAAATCTTTTTTTTTCAATATTTTATCACCATCATTTTGGCCGCCATTTAGAATTTAAAAATTTGAGATCACTTTAGAGTAGTTCAATCAAAAATGAGACAACGATTTTTTTGTGATTCCATAAAACCTACGTTTTTAAATACCTAGGTAAAATCGTTGTTATGGTTTCGTTTGAGCAACCTGCCAAAAATTTATGGAATTTCGTAATTTTTGTTCTCGTGGATCAAACTTACTTTTTGCTCAGGTATTTAAAAACGTGGCTTTAATAGAAAACCTAGATGTTTGGGTATCAAAAGATCGGAAATTTTATGCCCTTTCCGATGCCACATAGGTTGAATTGTGAATCGTGCACCGGTTCGGATGCCGGCGGATTTCCCGACGACGTAATTCCGGGTTAGTACGAAATTCCAACGATACATCTATTCTATCGATACAAAGACCTCCAAACGGTGTTATACCCACTCCAAAATGTTTATTTAGCAATTCTATGGTAATATATTGACATTTAGTTAAATCAAAAGTTTGCAATATTAAGTTTAGATAAGTTTTATATAAAATTTCCAGAGTTATATAAACTTTTATACTCAGTAGTTAATAAACTTTTTATTCAATCCAATTTATTTTATAATCAGTCCAGGATGCCTATCTGGAGTTGGGAGACTGGATTCGTGGTGATTTGTCAACAAATAACTTTATTTATGTTAATTTTTCGAAAGTGTACAAACTTTTTTTGCACCTTTTTTAATTTTTGTAGTAGTATTTGTTATATAACTTTTTATAGAAATCATCTTTTCATGAGCTTTTTGTAGCAAAATGTTCGGCGTGAGTTTCTGAACAAAACGTAATACAAGGTTTCTGTCAAACTTTAAATTGTTTACATGTTTTATCACAAAATGTGCATAGTGCCCAAGTGGTGTAAATACTTTTTTTACATACACACAAAAAAATATTTCCGAATGTTACATCATTTATGATGTAACACTTTTGCACGTCATTAAACATTTAAATTTAAGTGCAATTTTATGTAAATTTGCAACAAATTATACGTAAAAACATGATTTTACGTGTGATTCAACCGTTTACGTCGAATCTAAAGTTTACATCAACTGAGTTTACATGTGATTCATTTTTTCCGTGTCGAGTAAATTCACATATTTTTTTCTGTGTACTGTATAGTCTTAAAGAATGCCTGTAAAATACAATAAACAAGTACAGCTCAGATCTTGCAAATCAATAAAATTAATAAAAATAACTGGTTGGTTTATAAAAATGTTATTCTTGTTTTAAAAATACAATTATTATTAGTATTTTAATGATATTTAGAGAATTTATTCCCATTCTTAATATACGATCTTTTTCAAATACTTTTGTAATTTTGCAGTGTTATTAAGGTTTATTTTAGTTGTTAATTTATTTTTGAAACAGCCTTAAATGACCCCTTTTGAGAGTTGTAATTTAATGCAAAAGTGCTGATAGGCTGATTATCAAAATGGGAATAAATAGATTTATTTCAAATTGCTAAATGTTGCTCTAGTATAAATAGAAAAGAACCCGAAAATTTGTTTGAAATAATTCAATATTAAAATTATTAGTTTAAAAAAAGTCAATTAAAAATATTATTTTTAGGAAAAAAGTTTCCGTGTACTGTTTAAGCTTTAAAAAATCATTTCAAGCGGCCTATCCAAGAATCTCAAGTAGTGGTATTAGTTGCGGTGAAATCTTTTATAGTTTTCTCCCCCCCCAGGCGGGGTGACGAACGGTTGAAAACAGCATTCCCGTCCAGAAAGCGTAAAAAGGCCAGCCTGCACATCCGCATTCTAATACACTTTCGGGTTGGATTTCCTGGAGGGCTTGCTAGCGGGGTAAGGGAGGTAGAGGGGGGAAAGGGATAGGAAAACCACTTTATCCTGTCCAGGTGAGAGAACGGCACCACGGCGGAAAGTTAATTAAGCGATGAGGGTGTTTTTTCTGCGCTTCTTTCGTTAATGAATTTTCTTTTTCGGAGAGGGTTGAAAAATCTTGTGCTAATAAATTCGTTTGATGCTGGAAAATCTTCGCGCTGCCGTCATTGCCACTTAACCGGGAACATTCTTTTTCCTATTTCTGTTTGGGAAAGTGAGTTTTGGCTGGCGTTGGACAGGAATCTAATGAGATCGTTTAACTAGAATCTTTTTTTTACCCTGTTGCTTCAGTATAAATTTTCCAACAGGATTTGTTTTAAATGGTATTTGTCAAAATATCCAATGAAATCTCTGAAATACACAGCAAAAAAGTTTAAATGGTAGGTTTGGTAGGTTGAATATTAACTCTTTTTTAAGTTATATTACCGACAAAATGTGTAAAAATGTGAACCTGATGAATATTCACCAGAAACTGATGAAAATTCAACATTTTCTGGTGTAAGATAACACCATTTTTTGACACAAAATCCTGATGAATAAATAGTACCATATTTTTTTTCTGTGTACCTATTATTTTAAGTTTCGATCAAATTTCTTTTTTCAATGTGAGAATATCTTCTCAGTTGGAAACTTTTGCCTCCTTCATCCAAAAATATCCTGCGTCGGCCGGGAATCGAACCCGGATCAACTGCTTGGAAGGCAACTATGCTGACCATTACACCACCGACGCCATATATTTCTGCATTTTGCTGAAGAATTGTTTCCAGCAGTACGACGCCAAACAGCCTCTGCCAACTCCAAACGTTCTCCATGCTCAGAATTGGCGCGCCACAATCGGTCCACCTCGGCGCCCGCTCTCTCACGGAATTAAAATCAAATAAAACCAATTCCGGTGTGGGCAGCGAATGACCGCGAAGGTTAAAGCTGCCGAAAATAAATAATTAAACAACAACAACAACAATTCCGGTGTGGTTGGGTTTTGCTGTGCTGCGCCGGGCGGCACGTTCCCGGAAGGATCGGTTCCTTGTTCAAACTCACCAGCTCTACCGCCAAATTGCAAAAAAAAAAAAAAATGAACTCGTGCTTTTTCCCCGGTACAAGTTTGAAGCCCGTAAAACAATGAGTAAAAGTAAATACTCCAAGCAAATTTTGCAAAGTTGCGGTGCGCGTGGGAGAAAAAAAAGAAACATTCAAACATTAGGTAATAAAGCATTGGATGTGATGTGTGGGAGTATGTGAGTGACTGGAGAACATTGGCTATAGAATGTAATCCGTTTCAATCAGAACGTGAGAAATGAGGTACTTTCATACTTGAAACAATTGAACCAAACCAGAAATTTAAAGAAGAAGAAACATAAAGAATATTTGTGAGTATGAAATTTTACCAAATTTACATACAATTTACTGTAGGAAACTGTCCAGTATCGATCATTAAAAGTTTCAATTGCCCGAAGTTCGATTACTTTGTTGCATTCAAAGAATCTTCTATTAATCTGTAAAAAAAATATGATTTCTGTTAAATAACGCATAAAACTTGTAACCTAGAAGATATTCAATTTAAGCTATTATCAATACAGTCCGTTTTTTTCGAACTCATTTTCATTGAGAAAATATGACGCTTTGAGGAGAGTATTGGACGTTGGACAGGTAATCAAAAGACCTTTCCAACGAGTCTAAAACTTGGATATGGACTACACTGAAAAAGTTATACACGTTAAAAATTTTTTGGTGATTTTTAATTTCACTTTTGTCACTAAAACTTGATTTGCAAAAAAAAACACTATTTTTATTTTTTTATTTTTGATATGAGTTGCGTTGGAGAATTTGAACGGTGTGCGTCGCGGTCCTCACGCAGGATTTTCGTTGCCGTTTCCGTCTCTGTTGTCCCCCCGATTGTGCGTGTATTTCAATCCGGGCGGTTTCGCGTTTTCGCATTTTATTTCGTTTTATCTTTCCACAGCCGGCTGTCTAAGATTAAATCATTTATGCTAAACTCAACACCAAATAACCGGTAATAGTCTCATCCGCATACTCCGACTGATTGCCTTGAGAATGCATAATACATCACACCATTAAACAAAATTTATTGATTATTGGGTCGCATCATCATCCTCTATGTTGAATCCTGACCATTACCCTTACCCACTAACAAAATCCCAAGTAGAAGTAGTTTTCCGGCACACGCGGGGTGTGGATATCGTATAGAACCCACCCTTGGTAGCAGCCTGTGCTAACTAACATTCCCGTCCCATTCCCTCGAGATCTACAAACTGACATGGCGGGCGCCGTTGGTGGCCAATGACTGTTTCCTATTCGCACCGGCTCTAGTTTTGATAATCGTGATGTTTTATCTTTTCAGCGCATTCATTCATGCTGTTGATAAGGAAACATCATTTGATCGTTGAAGCGTGTGACCGGTTGTGCTGATGGGATATTATGGTCCTGTTCAGCAACGGAGAAGGACAACCATGGGTGGTCTCTCATGCTCATGCTCATGCTCAAAACACTATTTTTATTTTTTTAATTTTTGATATGTTTTAGAGGACCATTGCCATGCAAAGGTTAATATTCCAACGCCCAAGGCTCCAAAAAAGTTGGAACGGTAACCTCAACTCAATTGGGTCCTAAAATGAAGCTTAGATTGCTGATATTATTGTTTACAACGATAAAGCTTATTTTTCTGAGTACAATGACCCTTTGTACGAGCACAATGAGTTTAAAATGGATTTTTAAATCAATTTTGAAAAATTAACCTCGCGGTCCTTCTTGACAGAAAAGCTCCTACTTGACAGCTCGTTCCAAGGGGACCATAGTTGATCCATCGAAAAATGTTGTCTTGTCAAAAAAATTTGCATTAAAATGAAAAAAGTGATCAGAAATGGTTTTAATCGTGTTTTTTACCGTTGTACATAAAAATTGACATAGGACTTTAGTACCCAATTGTTCTCGGGCCTAACTCAACAAATCAAGATGATTTTTCTTTCCAGTGATTTGTTAGGATGTCTAGATAATTCTAGAACTTTGTAGAACTTAATTTGATCAAACCTGTAATTTTAGCGATCAAAAACATCGTTCCAACTTTTTTTTCGCGTGTAAAAAATAATTCGCCAAAAATTCCGCGGGGGCAGTCGTTTTAAAAAAGGTGGAACGATGTTTTTGGTCGCAGAAATTACATTTCTGTTCAAATCAAGTTCTCATCTAGGCATGGTCCGATTTGCAATGTTAAAATATGAAACATTCGTGAAATTTTCCGATCTTTTCGAAAAAAAATATTTAAAAAATTTAAAATTAAGACTAACATTCAAAACGGGCGTAATATTGAAAGTTTGGCCCGTTTAAAATATTTCGATTTTTGAAAAAATCAGTATTGATTCAAAAAATCATATTTCGGTCAAAGATTTTTTGCCCATTCTGGAAATTTCAGAAAAGTTGGCATTTTATATCCTCTAAAACATATCAAAAAATAAAAAAAAATAAAAATAGTATTTTTTTGCAAATCAAGTTTTAGTGACAAAAAGTTAAATAAAAAATCACCAATTTTTTTTACCGTGTATCATTTGTTTCAGTGTAGTCCATATCCATACCTACAACTTTGCCGAAGACACCAAATCGATCAAAAAATTCCTTCAAAAGATACAGATTTTTGATTGAAAATCATTTTTGTATGGACAGCTGCCAAATTTGCATGGAAAATTATATGGACAAATGGTGCAAAATGGCTTCTTTGGGCATACCGAAGGCACCAAAAAAGTTTCAGCCGGATTAAAATATACAAATAAATCGAATTACCGAAATCTCAGAGAATTGCTCTGCTGTAAATGATTTTTATTGAATGCAAATATGTCTTGCTTTTGTCAGTATTTTCGACGTTCTCGTCCTTGCTTTCAACCCAATATCAAAAGGTTTCACTGAAACTGAAAGTGGGAGTGAGAAAAAAGTGAGTTAAAAACCTCCGTTTTCGGACAAATATTTACCTCCAAAAAACAGCTTTCATCCTTCCAGTGACTCGTGGGTGAACGTGTGGTGTGCACGTGGTTTGCAGCTGACATATGTGTGTTTATATGTGCTTGTATGTTATGGAAAAATGAAGGATTTTTAATTCAATTTTACCTGTCGAGAAAATAAATACATCACAACCACGTCGGACGCGTCGCTCCAGGGTAATTCAACAGTTTTTTTTTCGGCGGGGTTCGGGGAGACTTGGCAAACAATGTTGTTATTCAGATTGGTTCGCGAGTTTGTGCCGGGTTTACTTGTTTTCATTCTTTTATTTACCAAGTATGAATCTCTTTCTCTGAAGAGTGTGTAATTGAATCTAAACAGATGTATTATTTGAACTGATAACAACCATAATCGGAGAGGAAAAAATGGTTCAGCTGGAACGGGTATAACTTCTCCAGCAGGGGCGTCGGTGGTGTAATGGTCAGCATAGTTGCCTTCCAAGCAGTTGATCCGGGTTCGATTCCCGGCCGACGCAGGATTCTTTTTTTTGTCTTTCACGTCGGTTATATTTCTTCGTAGAACCTTACCATTTGAACTTTTAGCTAAAATATGATAAGAGATGTGACAACACTGGCTAAAGATTGTAAATTACATAAAAAAAGATTTCCTTTCAGTTGACCCCGACGTGATTTGAACACGCAACCTTCTGATCTGGAGTCAGACGCGCTACCGTTGCGCCACGGAGTCAGGTGGTGTTTGTTGAATACACGTTTCCAAACGCACTCTCTGCTTTACGTTTTGAAATAAACGTCTAATCTAATCACTAGCGAAGAAAGCAAACACTAACAAGCTCTGATAAAAAGTTCTCGAGCTCACACCACACACTAATAACCACTCAACCGACACACACACAAGTGGGTTGTACTGATGGTTATTTAGCTTTATTGGTAGCTCGACTAACGTTTGAAAGTGATGTAACTGTTAGTTTGAAGCTTTTTACGTTTTAAATGTTGTTTCCAGTGTTTGTTTTTTTTTATCGAATAAAAAAAAAACACTATCAGAGTCAATCAATCAATTTCGATTCTCACATCATCCAGCTGCATTCATGTATCAGAGCAAGAGTATGATGTTGGTGTCACCACCACCACCACTATTTCAATGATGGGGATGGTCATTGTTGTTGTCATCGACAAAACGGGGTTGAAAGCGTAGTGGTTTTGGTTCCACCCAGAGCAAATGTTTACCAAGAACTCAAAATTGGTTGTCGTTTTGGGCAGTTGAGACTGCTACAACATACCAGAGAGAACTCTGACCACAGGGTAAATTTTTGCCCTTGTAGCTGATGATGATGGTGATATTCATGCTGCCATGAACAGCAAAGTGATAGTTGTGGCATTTTGGGTGGTTCATCAGCTACAGAATAGAACACTTTTCAAAGTGATGAAAAATCCACTAGCTGCACAAAAAAGTGCTTTGGCTCCAGAGAGGATCGAACTCACGACCTTCGCGTTATTAGCACGACGCTCTAACCAACTGAGCTATGGGGCCGCTTGTTCTATTTTGTTTCATAAAACAAACAAAGCTCCGTCAAACGAACCGTCGATTGCTGCTAAAACTGTCACTTTCAATTTCCATCGCTTATGCTCCACGGGCCATGCTTCACTAATTAAGGTTTCCTTAACGCACGCGAAACCTTTAAACATAATGACGAAAATTGACTTCGATAATACCTTCGCCAAAGTCAGCCCGTTGATGTAGGTAAACCGGTCAAGGTGAACATGTCGTCTACTTGCTGCCTGCCTGCACGACATCTTCACCCTTCCAGCAATGCGACGGAATCTTCTTCCATTCCGACTCAAGTTGGCCTTTGACACCTCATTACCACATCCATTCATTCTCTCGCTCGCCAGCTCGCCGCCAAGTCTACTGCGCATGTCATTTTTGCTTTATTATTATCAGAGCGTCCCCACTTGTACCGCATTATACGGTCGCTCTATCGCTAGAATAAGTGACTCATTCAAGTGGCTCGTTGAAATACACACACTCAGTAAGCAGAGTTAACTTTCGCCACTGTGACCGACCGACATTCACACATGTCAGGATGGCCGAGCGGTCTAAGGCGCCAGACTCAAGAGTAAAATCTTGCCGGGGTTCTACCCTCCGGTTCGACAGTGAGCGTTCTGGTCCTCTCTGAGGGCGTGGGTTCGAATCCCACTTCTGACAGATTTTTTTTTTGCTCGCTCTACGTTACCATCAAGCAGCTATTTTGATTACTTAAAAAAAACTACTGAATGATTCCACAAAAAAAAATCACCCGCCCGAATAGGGACTTGAACCCTAGACCGTTGGATTAAAAGTCCAACGCTCTACCGACTGAGCTACCCGGGCTTGACGACGGTGGGCGCGCTCACAGTGCTACCGCTTTGAAAGGGGTGCCGTTCCGGAGAGATCGTTAGAACGCGATCCATTACCGGAGGCAAAGCAGGAAAGCAAAATTGAACACGTCGTGACGTGTTTTGCAGTCTCGTCGTCGCTGGTTGCTGTGTGGGGAGAACGAAACGAAATAAACTTGTGCTCGCTGTGCTGTGTTTTGAGTTGAGAATATCGTGAGGAAGCTACTCTGAGAAAGGAATGGGAGAGCAAGCGGGGAGGAAGCTTCCTTGCATGGATGAATGATGGAATGAGGAGGTGCTTGTGATAAGTTTAGAAAATGTCGAATACCATTCGAAATTGTAAAAATAATTCTTTAAGCAAACTAAAGTTTTTTAAGCATTATACTTTGAAAAATTTATGTTTCGAAAATAAGGCTTGTTAAGGTCGTAGATGGTGTCTTTCACTTTTGGGACAATGACTGTCAATGATGGTTCTGAATTCAGGGTCCAGAAATAGTAAATTGATGTTTTTTTAGATTGATGTTTAGTAAATTGATGTTTTTTAGATGTTTTTGCCCTCCTCCAATATCGACCAGAGCAGAGAGACAAAAACTTTTAATACAATTTGCAAAAGCCAACTGCCTAATGCCTTCCTAACATCAATCTTCTCATATCTGGAGCAATATTTGAAAAGGGTGCATAAGCATTTTGACAGCTGCAACTATTTTGTAATTTCCCAGGCAATAGTCAAATATTTTACAAAACCTATTGTGTTAAACGGAAGCTGGGAAGGCCATCTATTGTTTCAAACTTTGAATTTAAAAAAAAATCACCTGAAGCTTGAAAAATAACAAAAAAATCCAAACTGTCAAAATGCTTATCCTCCCTTTTCTCGTGTTGCTTCAGATATGTAATAAAGTCTCAAAAATTGTTTAGTTTTCAAATCTTAGTTGTTTTAAACACATCAATTTTTACAATTTTCAATATCGATTGTGTCACGTTCCCAAGAAAACCAGTCCCCAGAATGTACCATTTCCCAGAAAACCATTCCCCAGAAAAGTTTCTTTCTCGAAAAATCAAAGTAGTTTCAAATATTAGTTTGTTTGAAATTTCTTCGAAAATATAAAAATTGGACAAGGTTATTTTATCCATGCCAAGAAATTTTTCTTTTTTTTGACAGCAATTCTTGAGAAAATAACAGAAAATGTTAATTCGGCTTATGACTCGTTCTATTATTCTAAGAAATTTTCCCTTCTTTTTCAGTCATGTTTAATTTGTTATACAAATGCCGAATAAATTGCAGTTTCTTTTTATTTCTTGTTTTCCGTGAATGCTATTTTTATTTTGCAAAGAAGAAAAATGTTTGTTAAAATTAAAATATGATTATGGGAGTCATTGGCATATTGCTCATTTTGCATGATTATTTAAATTTTCTAAATTTGATTTAAAGTGACAAAATTTAATTTATCATTTTTGGAAGAAGAAAACTCTCTTGACTTACAATAACTGATTAATTTTTCTTTCTTTTAAGGTCTCCTGACGCAAGTTTAATTTCACCTTCTTTAAAGTTGAATTTTCGCTTTAAAGTTTTTTTTTCTTGTATTTTTTCTTGTTTCCATAAGGAAAAACTCTCTTGACTAGTGATAACAAATTTAAAAAGTTGTGTAAGTGGTCAAGTATTTTTTCCTTTACTTAAAAAAGGGAAAATTAAACCCGTGTCGCAGTTATAATAACAAGGCTATACATTTTTCCCCTCCTTACAGAAGGGAAAAATCTCCTCCTCCCTTTTAAATGTAAAATTCAACTTGTATCAGTCAGTTAAGTTTTCCTTTCTTTAAAGAAGGGAAACCTTTCTAGCCTTATAATAACTGCTGACACAAGATAACGTGGTGATTATTGCACTCGAGCGTAATATTTCAATCTTTATTTCTCGCATCACGATCGAGATTTTTCGATCTAAATATTACGATCATAATTTGTTAATGGTAAGTCAAAAAAACCAAAGCTTCGAAAATGTCATAAATTAAAAACATTTTCAAAATTCTCAAAAAAAATCAAAAAGTTTTGAATTCAACAATCAAAATTAAAGAGAAAAGAAATTTCAAAATATAAAAAAATCAAAGATTATGACTTTTTTTTTAGTTTTTTGAAAATTTGAAATTAGGGAAATTTTGATTTTTTTTAAATTTTTGAAAATTTGAAAATTTTGGAAATTTTGGAAATCTTGGAAATTTTGAAAATTTTGAAAATTTGGAAAATTTTGGAAATTTTGGAAATTTTGGAAATTTTGGAAATTTTGTAAATTTTGTAAATTTTGTAAATTTTGTAAATTTTGTAAATTTTGTAAATTTTGTAAATTTTGTAAATTTTGGAAATTTTGGAAATTTTGGAAATTTTGTTAATTTTGTAAATTTTGTAAATTTTGTAAATTTTGTAAATTTTGTAAATTTTGTAAATTTTGTAAATTTTGTAAATTTTGTAAATTTTGTAAATTTTGTAAATTTTGTAAATTTTGTAAATTTTGTAAATTTTGTAAATTTTGTAAATTTTGCAAATTTTGTAAATTTTGTAAATTTTGTAAATTTCAGAAAATTTGAAAATTTTGGAAATTTTGGAAATTTTGGAAATTTTGGAAATTTTGGAAATTTTGGAAATTTTGGATATTTTGGAAATTTTGGAAATTTGGAAAATTTGAAAATTTTTGAAAACATTCAGAAATTTTGAAAATTTTGGATTTTTTTCTTTGAAATTTTGGAAATAATTATAATCACCACGATAAATATTTCTGGGGAACGGTACATTCTGGGAAATGGTTTTCTGGGGAATAATACATTCTGGGGAATGTTTTTCTGGGGAACGGTTCATTCTGGGGAATGGATTTCTGGGGAATGGTATTCGGGGGAATGGTTTTCTGGGGAACGTGACACAATCTCAATATCTTGCCAAATTTTTAGCACATATTCAAACCGTTAATGTGAGCCATTGTCTACGAAATCAATTTTTTATTTTATTTTTTTGTATTTTTTAATCCAGCTGAAACTTTTTGGTGCATACACAAATGGCATGTAAAAATTGAAAAATCTGTATCTTTTGAGGGCTTTTTTTTATTGATTTGGTGGCTTCGGTAAAGTTGAGAAGTACACTGCAAAAAAATTAAACATGGAATTTGTTTTTGCTGCTTTTTGGTCATTTAAAGTTGGTTTTAAAGAGACAAATAAGATTTTCAAAACGGTGAAATATTTAATATTGGTCATGATTTCTAAATTTTCAAGAGAATTTTTTCGAAAGGATCAACTGAGTTTTGGATAATTTCACAAATAATTAATTATTTAAAGTTGAAAATCGGACCAATCGGTCTTTTTGCGTTTCCCTTTGTTTCGTAGTCCGTGTTTTTCGCGGGTGATGATTAACGGCCATGATCGACGACGACCAAGTTTTTCAAAACTTTTTTCTCGCAATTTTATTTTTCTTAATGGTTGCAAGCAAACCCCGTTATGTTTATATATCAAAATTTTTATACTTGTCTAGCCTACAATTTGTAGAATACTGTTACACTCTAAAAATAACCCTGCAATGTTAGAAAAACACGATATTTTAAAATTAAATATTTTCTTCTAAATAAAAAATACCCTTGCGGGTCAATGAAGATTCAAAAAGTACATTAAATTTCCCTTAAAATTACTTGTTCCAATTTTTTTTTACATTTAAGTAGCGAATAATGGCAGAATTTTAAAAACTTTTTTAGTGTTTTTTCGATGAAAAATAAGTTTTTTTCCGGAATTTTGAGTACGCCATCAATTTGGGCATCAATTTTACATAAAAGTCCCTTTGACACCAAATTTCCATCTCATTACCATTTCAGGCTGCAAATTATTGAAAAACATGTCTTTTTTCGCTTGTTCAAAAATGGAAGGGGTCGTACCGCTCCTCCGTCACGAAACAGTAAAAAGTTTGAAGATCTAACAACTCTGCCAAGATATTGTCACTTAAGTGAAATTGTTGTATTTTTATGGTCGAATATTAATTGAACTGATTTCATTTAAAATCCGAGTCTGTTGCGCACTTGTTTTGCATAGAGTTTATAATTTTGATGATTTTTTTCGGATCTTTTGAGGGACCCAATTTTAAAATTATTAAAATATGCAACAACCAAATCCAACAAAAAATGGCACCACCATATCGGTCATGTAATGGTACTTGTTCACAAAAAAAAATAGGGACTTGCTTTATTGCGTTTTGTTTACTATCACCACTGGCTCAGTCAGCCGGGGGCTTCCACCGAAAAACCATGAACCGCGCTCGTATGGCGTTGTTGCAACAAGCCAAAATCAGTGGCTTGCTATTTTGGAGCTAGCTTTCGGGGGAGGACAACAAAGCAACGTGGTGGGACAGGGAAAATCAAATTTAAGTAATTAATTGGTTCGTCCATCGTCAACGGTTATCACCACGAGCACTCCTCTAGGCTAGAGTGTGACCCTTAGCGGACAAAAGTTTTTGTTTATTGTTTGTTGCAATGTTTAATTTTTTTTGAAATTGCTTTTGATGAGTTTTGCTATCTTCATTTAAGTTAGAAAAAATGGTTCGTTTGGTATTTTGAATAAACTCAAAAACCTTAACATTAGGATCACAAAGAGTCACAGGCAGCACCGTGACACACGATCGTTGACTTTCGCACTCATATTTCGAGGGGGCAATTTTGGTCTTGTTTTAACCCCCTCCCTCCCTCATCCGAACCCACAACTCAATGTGGAACCAGCAACACAAAAAAAAGGTAAACCTGGAGGTTGATTTTCCCATCAACCTTGTGTTGTCGCTCTGTTTGTTCGCTCGTGGTGCATGTCGATGGTTGATGAATTTTCCACCGGAAGGGGAACCACCACCGAAACCCCGCCCCCATGAAAGTGAGGGAACGGGAACGTCCCCGTGATTGAAAATAAACATAATCAAATTACGTACGCCAATGTGACTCGTTGGTGGGGGAGGTGAAGATAAGGGAGGGAGGTGGGGCAACCCCGCTAAACGCACCCTTGCGCGAGCAATTTTGGGCGCATCAATTTGTGTGGTCTTTCTCTGGCCTATTAGGATGGATGGAATGTTGTTTGTTTGCGGTGAACGCAAACTACAGTGAAATTGGTTGTGTGTAAATTTGGCTAACCTCGCAAAAACGGGTTTTCCGTCATTTTTGGAGGTTGGTAGCTATTTTGGCATAAGGGTTTGGTTTGGAGTGTAATTGTTTATTTTTTGACTCGCCATTACTATTTGGTATAAATTGTTTGATAGCAAGCCTTAAATGATGAAATATTTGCGAAATTTTATATTTTTTCTGATTTGGTCGTTTTTAAATTTATTTTATTTTTGGATTATTCTTTTTGGATTTGTATGATTCGAGCTGAATAATATTTCTTTCTGTAGCTTGTTGCATAAACTACTATTTTAAAAATCAATTTATATCTCATGAGTCATGACCATTAAGGACAAGAAATATTTAAAAAAATGTTTCGGTGAAAATCAAGAAAAATATAAATTGTCGTTACGAGCTGTCGAAAAAGAACTTCGGATTCGATATCACGGATCAAATTAAAAAAAACTAACTTAATCCACCTATGTGGTTGGAGCCTCCCTCACAACAATGGCTGTACACAAGTTTCATCTATTTTTTATATCCGGCTTCCAAAAAGTACATCGATATCACTTAAGTGGCCATGTCTCGAGACAGGGTTGCCAGATCTTCAATGTTTTGGACTCGTTGGAAAGGTCTTTTGATAACCTAACCAACAATGGGTCGGATAGTGGAGCCGGACATAGTTTACATACATTTAAGTGAGATCCGGCTTCAAAAAAGTGCATCAATTTCACTTAAGTGGCCATATCTCGAGACAGGGTTGCCAGATCTTCAATGTTTTGGACTCGTTGGAAAGGTCTTTTGATAACCTAACCAGCGTTGGGTTGGATGGTGGATCCGGACATAGTTTACATACATTTAAGTGAGATCCGGCTTCAAAAAAGTACATCAATATCACTTAAGAGGCCATATCTCGAGACAGGGTTGCCAGATCTTCAATGTTTTGGACTCGTTGGAAAGGTCTTTTGATAACCTAACCAACAATAGGTCGGATGGTGGATCCGGACATAGTTTACATACATTTAAGTGAGATCCGGCTTCAAAAAAGTACATCAATATCACTTAAGTGGCCATATCTCGAGACAGAGTTGCCAGATCTTCAATGTTTTGGACTCGTTGGAAAGTTCTTTTGATAACCTAACCAACGATGGGTCGGATGATGGACCCGGACATAGTTTACATACATTTAAGTGACATCCGGCTTCAAAAAAGTACATCAATATCACTTAAGGGGCCATATCTCGAGACAGGGTTGCCAGATCTTCAATGTTTTGCATTCGTTGGAAAGGTCTTTTGATAACCTAACCAACAATGGGTCAGATAGTGGATTCGTACATAGTTTACATACATTTAAGTGAGATCCGGCTTCAAAAAAGTACATCAATATCACTTAAGTGGCCATATCTCGAGACAGGGCTGCCAGATCTTCAATGTTTTAGACTCGTTGGAAAGGTCTTTTGATAATCTAACCAACAATAGGTTGGATAGTGGATCCGGACATAGTTTACATACATTTAAGTGAGACCCGGCTTTAAAAAAGTACATCAATATCACTTAAGTGGCCATATCTCGAGACAGGGTTGCCAGATCTTCAATGTTTTGGACTCGTTAGAAAGGTCTTTTGATAACATAACCAACGATGGGTCGGATGATGGACCCGGACATAGTTTACATACAGTTAAGTGAGATCCAAATATATGTAAAAACACATTTTTATACATAACTTTTGAACTACTTATCGAAACTTCAATCTGTATAAAACTCGATCTATGGGACCCTAAGCCAAGTTGAATGCAACAAGTTCGGGTCAAATCGGTTCAGCCAGTGCCGAGAAACATGACCTAGTTTGTTGGTCACATACATACATACACACACACATACACACACACATACACACACACATACACACAGACATTTGTTCAGTTTTCGATTCTGAGTCAATATGTATACATGAAGGTGGGTCTACGACGTTTTTATACGAAGTTCATTTTTAGAGCAGGATTATAGCCTTACCTCAGTGAGGAAGGCAAAACGGCTGGAGCGTCATTTGTTTTAACAACGCTTTTGTAGGTACTATACTCGGTGACGTGTGGGTACGAATGAGTTCATAATACGGAAACTAAAAAAAATATTGAGATCCAGTTTCTAAAAAAGAATAGTTTCGCAAAAGTTAAGGCACAAAGTACAATCTGTGATTTGATTGTAATTTTAATTTTGATGGTATCCTTTTAGTTCAAACTAAGTGTCAGGGGAATGAAAAGTTAAAGATGACTTTAATCAAACTGCACTCAACCCCCGGTGGTTAGTCTCTTTTTCGTTTGACACTTTTTTAGTTTGCAATGGGTGATATGTGATATGATTTGTTTGCACACAAATTTCGTCTAAGTTCGTTAAGTTCCGGAATACAAAAAAAATACACATATCACTCAAGGGCTCATAAGTGGTATCATAAGTGGTCATAGCTTGAGACAGGGTTGCCAGATCATCAATGTTTTAGACTCTTTGTAAGGTCTTTCGATTACCTTACCAACGATGGGTCGGATGATGATCCGTACATTGTTTACATACATTTAAGTGAGATCCGGCTACAAAAAAGTACATAATTATCACTTAAGTGGTTATAACTCGAGACAGGGTTGCCAGATCTTCAATGTTGTGGACTCGTTGGAAAGGTCTCTCGATTACCTAACCAACGATGGGTCGGATGAAGGATCCGGAAATTGTTTACATACATTTAAATGAGATCCGGCTACAAAAAAGTACATAAATATCACTTAAGTGGTTATAACTCGAGACAGGGTTGCCAAATCTTTAATGTTGTGGACTCGTTGGAAAGGTCTCTCGATTACCTAACCAACGATGGGTCGGATGAAGGATCCGGACATTGTTTACATACATTTAAATGAGATCCGGCTACAAAAATGTACATAAATATCACTTAAGTGGTTATAACTCGAGACAGGGTTGCCAGATCTTCAATGTTGTGGACTCGTTGGAAAGGTCTCTCGATTACCTAACCAACGATGAGTCGGATGAAGGATCCGGAAATTGTTTACATACATTTAAGTGAGATCCGGCTACAAAAAAGTACATAAATATCACTTAAGTGGTTATAACTCGAGACAGGGTTGCCAGATCTTCAATGTTGTGGACTCGTTGGAAAGGTCTCTCGATTACCTAACCAACGATGGGTCGGATGGAGGATCCGGACATTGTTTACATACATTTAAATGAGATCCGGCTACAAAAAAGTACATAAATATCACTTAAGTGGTTATAACTCGAGACAGGGTTGCCAGATCTTCAATGTTGTAGACTCGTTGGAAAGGTCTTTCGATTACCTTACCAACAATGGGTCGATTGATGGATCCGGACATTGTTTACATACATTTAAGTGAGATCCGGCTACAAAAAAGTACATAAATATCACTTAAGTGGTTATAACTCGAGACAGGGTTGCCAGATCTTCAATGTTGTGGACTCGTTGGAAAGGTCTCTCGATTACCTAACCAACGATGGGTCGGATGAAGGATCCGGAAATTGTTTACATACATTTAAATGAGATCCGGCTACAAAAAAGTACATAAATATCACTTAAGTGGTTATAACTCGAGACAGGGTTGCCAGATCTTTAATGTTGTGGACTCGTTGGAAAGGTCTCTCGATTACCTAACCAACGATGGGTCGGATGAAGGATCCGGACATTGTTTACATACATTTAAATGAGATCCGGCTACAAAAAAGTACATAAATATCACTTAAGTGGTCATAACTCGAGACAGGGTTGCCAGATCTTCAATGTTTTGGACTCGTTAGAAAGGTCTTTCGATTACCTTACCAATGATAGGTCGGATGATATATCCGGACATTGTTTACATACATTTAAGTGAGATCCGGCTACAAAAAAGTACATAAATATCACTTAAGTGGTTATAACTCGAGACAGGGATGCCACATCTTCAATGTTGTAGACTCGTTGGAAAGGTCTCTCGATTACCTAACCAACGATGGGTCGGATGAAGGATCCGGACATTGTTTACATACATTTAAATGAGATCCGGCTACAAAAAAGTACATAAATATCACTTAAGTGGTTATAACTCGAGACAGGGTTGCCAGATCTTCAATGTTGTGGACTCGTTGGAAAGGTCTCTTGATTACCTAACCAACGATGGGTCGGATGATGGATCCGGACATTGTTTACATACATTTGAGTGAGATCCGGCTACAAAAAAAGTACATAAATATCACTTAAGTGGTCAAAACTCGAGACAGGGTTGCCAGATCTTCAATGTTGTGGACTCGTTGGAAAGGTCTTTCGATTACCTAACCAACGATGGGTCGGATGATGGATCCGGACATTGTTTATATACATTTAAATGAGATCCGGCTACAATAAAGTACATAAATATCACTTAAGTGGTTATAACTCGAGACAGGGTTGCCAGATCTTCAATGTTGTGGACTCGTTGGAAAGGTCTTTCAATTACCTAACTAACGATGTATAACATGATGATGTTTGGTTCAGTTTACTGCCATTTATTCAACATCCAAAAAAATGCGAAAACACATTTTTATACATAACTTTTGAACTACTTATCGAAACTTCAAACAATTCAATAGCACCGTATGGGACCCTAAACCAAGTCGAATGCGACTGGTTTGGTCAAAATCGGTTCAGCCAGTGCTGAGAAAACTGAGTGACATTATTGGTCACATACACACACACATACACACACACATACACACACACATACACACACACATACACACACACATACACACACACACATACACACACACATACACACAGACATTTGTTCAGTTTTCGATTCTGAGTCGAAATGTATACATGAAGGTGGGTTTTCGAGCTTTTAATAAAAAGTTCAATTTTAGAGCAGGATTATAGCCTTACCTCAGTGAGGAAGGCAAAATATAAATAAACTAGATTTCAGCGATTTTCCACATTTTCAAACGAAAAATAGGTGAAATATACCAATTTCCATCACACTAAGCTTTTCGACATAATATCGTATCTTTTGCAGTTTGTCGCTATTCAAACAACATTTTAGGATAGATACATCAACAATATAGAGCTGCTTGCTAACTTTTCTTTGAGCTATGATCATACACAATTTATGTAATTCTCCGCCGATCCCTCTTTGATTTCCTTGAAACATTGCTCTCAGAGGTAATTTTGGTCCCATGATCACGAATCCGAGGTCATTTTTCTATATTTCGTGACGGAGAGGTGGTACAACCCTTTGCGTTTTTTTTCTGGATTTTTACGTTTTTCAATGATTAGTAGCTCGAAACCTCGAAGGAATAGAAGTTCGAAGTCAAAGAGACTGTATAATCGGACGCCTGATTTGATGGCGTACTCATATTATCGATTCGAATACCAATTCGTGATCAAAGTTGTGATAAGCTGACTCGATTATCCGAAGTTTCAATTAATCGAATTAAGGAAATTTTTTATTCTATTTTCCTTTTTTTTGTTTTTAACATCAAATTCGAGTTCTGCGACCATAAAAAAAATCATATCAAATTATTCGCTCTACAACATTGCCTTGGCGTTCTCGATTGCGAGATTGCTACTCGAAACAAGGTGTCCGAAGGCTTGATTGTTGAGGCAATTGCATACCTCCACCCCGGGATTCGAACTGACTAAAAATTGGCCCCAGCAAAATCAAATGGCGTCTCGGGTGTTGCGAGGTGCGACGCATATCTTTTTTGCTCGGGACGATTTTTCGAAAAAATGCCAAACTTTGATGGCCTGTACCGAGCTCTAGGATGCTCAAAACTTCAATGTTGTATATACACCAAAAGATGCGCAAGGATCTTACCTACATGCATTGGTGACCAAAGTTCCTCAAAAATAGACATTTTTCATTTTTTTTTCAAAATTGAAGGGCGGAGCGCCAGCTCCTGTTACGTCCAATCAAGCTCATATTTGGGATTTTGGTTCAGTAAGCCCACCGAAACCAGCCCCTGAATGCCCACCAAAAAGTCATTTCTGTTACATCGTATTGCCTGTTAAATAAATGTGTTTTTTTTTTCAATAATTCGTCACCGCCATATTGGCCGCCATCTTGAATTTAAAAATTCTTATCACTTCAGCGTAGTTTTGGGGGATTTTTTTTCGTGTTTTGATTATCCGTTGTGAAATTTTTCTTAGGCCTTCGGATAATCGAGTCTGGACTGTAATAGAAAATAGGCCGAGAAATTGTATACTTTCCGTACAGCAAAATGAATAATATTTGTTTAACAGGTGACCGGCCCGTGGCTTAACATTCCAACGCCCAAGGCTCCAAAAAAGTTGGAACGGTAACTTCAACTCGCTGGTTTTCGGGCCTAACTCAACCAATCAAGATGATTCTTCTTTCCAGTGATTTGCTAGGAAAAAAAAAAAACGAAACTATTGGCACTACGCCCCCCGGGGCATGGCCTTCCTCTAACGTGGGATTTCTGCTCCAGCGCCTCTGACGAGACAGGAGAAACCGGGACCGACGTTTTACTTCACCATCCGATAGAAGCTCAGTGGATAAGGCGGGAATCGAACCCGCGTCTCATAGCATCATCGGGATCGGCAGCCGAAGCCGCTACCCCTGCGCCCTGATTTGCTAGGATGTCGAGATGATTCTAGAACTTTGCAGAACTTAATTTGATCAAATCTGTAATTTTTGCGATCAAAAACATCGTTCCAACTTTTTTTTTCGCGTGTAAAAAAAAATCGCCGTAGATTCAGCGGAGGCAGTCTTTTTAAAAAAGGTGGACAACAATCCCTTTCCCAACGATTCCCCTACACACACCACACACCATGTTCTATAAATAACTCGAAGTGGTTGGTACGGTATGTCCCCACTTCTTCTTCTTCCCTTGATGATTCCATGAAATTCGGGTTCCGTTCATAGAATCTGGGCCGCTTTAGTGAGTGTAATCGAGAAATTCAAAGTGAGAATGTTTGCGTGCAACATGGAGTTAAACTTTTCAAAGTGCCCTGGTAATCTTCTCAGTAACTTCACAGAAAGTTTAACTCCATGTTGCACACACTCTCACTTTTATTTTCTCGATACATTTCGGGGGTTCTCGAAAGTACTGCAATCATTAATAATGACAAGAAAGAACTTGAGGCGTAATCTAACCATAAGTTCTTCCCGGATGCTTTCTTCGGACTGGCTGCGCTTGTGTTCGATTAGATTAGATTAGATAGAACATGAACCATATTGATAATATAACGAATTTTTGTGAAATTTAAATTTACAGTACTTTAAAGTATTTTTTGCGATAAATTTATTTAAAAAGGGTTTAAAATTTAATACTAAGCTACTTTAAATTTTGGTCTTGGTTCAAAAACTTTCCTTGGTTTCGGAGATAACGGCATTTGAAAATTCGGTGCAGTTTGCTGTTTGGTGCACTAAGAATACTTCAATTTCATTGTTCCTTTATATTTGAGTGGTGTATTTGTTTTTTTTTTTTTTTAATCTAATCACAAGACTTTCCAGCATGCTTTCATCGGACTGGCTGCGTTTGTGTTAGATTAGATTGGATTAGATTAGATTTGAGTGGTGTATTTACGAACAAATAAACCTATCTGTAATGTTTGTTAGACGAAATTAAAGAACATTTTCTCACCTTCTTAAATAACATATTTGCAGAGTTGGGCACTTACGGACACCATTTTTAAAAATTGAGAAATTATTGATTTTTTCTCAAAATTTAACTTAAAGTGGCTATAATTCGAAAACATTGCACTTGTTTTAAAAATGCAGAATGTTGGGGAAATTCTCATATGTTCCATTATTCCATCTAAATGGCCGATTTTCACTAAAAAACATGTTATGTGACAGAATTTTTGAGAGAAACCTTCTAGCTCACTTCCCATTCGGTGATAAAGAGCTTCAATTGAACGTCAAAGTGCTGAAATGCCAACATTAGGTGCAACTCCTCTACTTTTCGATTTAAAATGAAAATTAATTTAAAAATATTTTTGAATTGATTTTCTGTGGCTCATAAATTGTTTTTATTCCCCTAAATCATATTAGAAAAAATCTAAAATAAAAAAACTGTGAAATTAAGCTTTCAAAGTCAAAATAAATTTCGAATAATCACGAGATTCAGATTTTTGAGTATTTTCGTACCATTTTTGTATGGGCAACCAATGATGCAACATAACATCTTTAGTCATATGGAAGCCCTCGAAAATGTTTTAGTCAAATTAAAAAAAAATACTTATGAAATTTTCGAATTTGACGGAGAATTGCTCACCCACATCTTAAAAATCATCAAACGTTGATTGTAATGGGAAATTTTACATTAGTTTTCATGGACCTATCTAAAACTTTTCCGGCCGACGCCATCCTTCCCCCTCTCTCTATCTAGAGATGGCACTGCGTAGGTGTCAAAACAAATGAAACTTGTCAAAGTGGCCATCACACGTTATTCACGCGCTCCCCCTCGGGGGAGTTCACTAAACACACACACACACTCACGAAAAAGAAGAAACGTGACTCAAGAAGAAGAGACAAAATTTAGTAAATGATGATTTGACAGGTCGGCCCGGACCAAATTCTACATGATGGATGGCGCACTTTTCCCGGAGGCCGTCCACGAATGCCGTGACGGAGTGTCGTTTGCATAGTGATTTCCCGATGAAAATGGGTCGTTTTCGACGGATTGTTGTCGTTGCGAGAGGGTTACAACTTTCAATGTCATAAATTTGGGTGACGAGTGAGACCCGTCGCTGGTGATCCCAAGTTTCTGTGAAATAGATCGGGTTTTGTTGCCGTTTGACGACGATGCAGTGTGTCAGGGCGAGAGGAAATTGGTTTGTTGCAGAAAGTGAGAAGTGGGAGGAAAAAAAAAACGCTTTTGGGTAACCGAATATGCGCCAAATGAATTAGATGAATGGGACTATTTTAAGAGGAGCATCCTAGAGCGAGCGAGCGAATGTTAAATTGGGTGTAATTGAGCAGCTGTCGGTCGTGTTTTGGGAAGGAGAGTGCTTTATCGAGGGGCCTCTCAAAGTCAATGGCTTTGAAGTGGTGATTGTAATAAATGTTTCGAAAAATAAAGTCGCTCGGACTTGATTGAGTGGGTGTAAAAAATAAAAATTAGGGAGCAATTATAGCGTTACTTGGGAATTAATCGTGAATAATTAATTTCAGCTAAGGAAGAAACTGCAACCAAAATAGGCCATTTTATCATTCAGTAGGATTTTTTATTTTGCTTTTTAAAATTATTTCGATTAAATGTTGCTGTCTTTCCGCTTCCAAACGTCTCTGGCATGAGAAAACTGTGTCAGGGACGTGAAGAAGTGCAAAAACTGCACAAGTTTCATCAAAATTGTCCATCAAAAGAGCAGCTGTCCCGGCACTCATCAGGTTGTTCCCGAGCAATGAGCGGGAGGGTGCCAAAACAACACTGAACCAATTTAGAGCGACACAACCGAGCAACGACAAAAAGTGAATTTTCTCGTCCAACTGGCAGACGACTCTATTTTCCTTCCCCACCCTCTTCCCGACACCACCATCATCAGCATGCACATTCTGACGGGGAAGATTATTATCTCAGGAATAATATTTTCAAATTATGTTCTTCGAAGGTGTGTTTTCTTAGGATTTCGGGTTCCGCGAACAATTTTCATGTTTGTAGAAAGAAGAAAAAAGAAAATCTCTAGCCCGACTGAAAATAATACGACACGCCGGCAAATGTTTGGCGCGGACGCGGCGGCGGCGTGGGAAGAAAAATGGATCTATTTTTGCGGTTCCTGGCCTGGCCAGCAGCTAGCGCCACCCTTATAATGCTAGCGTCGCACCCGGCACGAGATGTGTGAACAGAAACTTTTCTGACTTTTTCTTTTTGAGAATATTTACGGCCAGCGTGTTGGAGGTAGGATAGTGGAACAGGTTGGTTCTGATTTATTGGGCGAAAATTGTTTGTGAAAATTGCTGCTGGATTTTTGGCGATTTTTGCTGGTTGTTTGATTTTCCGACTTTTTTGTTTTTTTTTTCTCATGATGAAAACATTTATGTATTTAAAGATTTTCTTCAAAATAGTGTGAAAGCTTATTTGTCTAACAAATTCGAAGCTTCGTCAATGAAACAATTGAAAATGCAATTTCCAAAACTTTTTTTTTTATTGTATTCAATAAATATGGGATCGTTTCAAAGTGATACGAACATTTTTTGTGTGGCTTGACATTAGTGTTGTCAATATGACCTACAATTTATAAAATTTAAACCAAACGAGTTCGTTTGTGATAGCTAAGCAATTATTCCAGAAATCAGTATTTTCTTGAATTCCGTGTTGGTAAGCTTTGTTGATATTTCCCCATCAACAAACCTTATCTAGGTTTAATTTGAAGCTGGCATAAAATAAAAACCTGGAAAAACAAACCAAAGTCAAACCATTTGAATGAAAAAAAATGCTTTAACCCTTTCAAGCCTGAATTTTGAAAAAAAAAATGGTTGAGTTAATTATGGGAAAATGATTGTTATGACCATACGAAAATTATAGGCTACTTTTGAAAATTTTCATTTTTGGGTCATATATGACCCATCAGGCCTGAAAGGGTAAAAATGCATTTTACAGTAGTTCAGTTGTTTGGCAATAATAAGTAAAAAAAAAGATTTGATGAAAACTTAAATTTAAGCGAAAAAATGTTCTTTACGGTACTATATAGGTAATTATTAAAAAGATTCAATAGATTTTTGAATAAACCCAAACATGCTAAAATTGATTCTAAAAGCAGGGGAATGCACTTTAAATTGATTTTTTTTAAATAAAACTATCACATTATATGCTGTATATTCAAACAGTCGTGCCACTTTAATTTTTTTCAAGATAACAATTAATTTATGATAATATTATTTTTCCTAAAATTTTGCGTCTATTGTTGGTGTGTGGTCCCGAAATTCAAAATTTGTTATTTGTAATTTTGAGTTATTGTTGCAGTTTAAAATAGTGTGCTCTTTCAGAAATAAAAAATCAAAATATCTAGTACATTATGCTAGGAATCTAGAGAAAATGCTGTTTTTCGTGACCTAACACGTAACTTTATGTGTAGGGCCAACTTGCCTTACGTTTTTCTGAGATTGCTGTTTTTTGCATATCGTCGCTTGTGTGCTATGTTGTGACCCGTGTGCTGCAAAAAGATAGGACGTGTCCCAAGAGAGCAACTCTCTACGAAATCGGCCGATTTCGACCATTTTTATTTTTTGTATTTTTTTATTTGACTTAAACTTTGTGGGGGCCTTCCCTATGACCTAATAAGCTATTTTGCGTCATTGGTTCACCCATACACGTCTCCATACAATTTTGGCTGCTGTCCATACAAAAATTGTATGTAGATATTCAAACAGCTGTAACTTTTGATTGAATTTTCTGATCAATTTGGTGTCTTTGGCAATGTTGTAGGTATTGTTGAGGACTTTAGAGAAAAAATAGGTACACGGAAAAAAAATGCAGATTTTTTTATCAACTTTTTTTTCACTAAAACTCAATTTCCCAAAATACGTATTTTTTTGATTTTCGAGATTTTTTGATATGTTTTAGGGGTCAAAACATCTGCCGCCGAGTTATGAATTTTTGAAAAAATAGTGATTTTTAGACAAAATCGAAGTTTCATGCAAAAACAAGTTTGACATTATTTTCTAATGCAAAATTGAATTTGCAATCGAAAAGTACTTTACAGATTTTTTGATAAAGGGCTTCGTTTTCAAGATATAGCCACCGAAAGTTTGATTTTAGCGAAATATTTGCAGTTTTTCAATTTTTAAAAAAAGTGACCATTTCTAAATTTTTTTTTTTTTGAAAAGTACAGAAAATTTGCTATAAAATTGTCTAAGAGACATTGAAGTTTGGACCTCGGGTTTCTGAGATAGACCCGCTTAAAAAAAAGAAACACGAAAATTGAAGTTTTCTTAATCTCACCAAAATAGCCCACCATTTTCTAATGACAATATCTCAGCAACTAATGGTCCGATTATCAATGTTAATACATGACACATTCGTGAAATTTTCCTATCTTTTCGAAAAAAATATTTTGAAAATTTTTAAATCAAGACTAGCATTTTAAATGGGCGTAATATTCAATGTTTAGCAATGTTTAGTTTAGATTAAGAAAACTTCAATTTTCGTGTTTCTTTTTTTTTAAAGCGGCTCTATCTCAGAAACCCGAGGGCCAATCTTCAATGTCTCTTAGACAATTTTATAGCAAATTTTCAAAAAAAAATATTTTCAGAGATGGTCACTTATGGTCACTTTTTTTAAAAATTGAAAAACTGCAAATATTTCGCTAAAATCAAACTTTCGGTGGCTATATCTTGAAAACGGAGCCATTTATCAAAAAATCTGTAAAGTACTTTTCGATTGCAAATTCAAACTTCGATTTTTTTTCCAAAAAACACTATTTTTTCAAAAATTCATAACTCGGCGGCAGATTTTTTGACCATGTTTCTCTATGGCTCAAAAGTTGCGGATTTTTGTCCCCTAAAACATATCAAAAAATCTCGAAAATCAAAAAATACGTATTTTGGGAAACTGAGTTTTAATGAAAACAAAGTTGAAAAAAAAAATCTGCATTTTTTTTCCGTGTACCTATTTTTTCTCAAAAGTCCTCAACAATACCTACAACTTTGCCGAAGACACCAAATTGATCAGAAAATTCACTCAAAAGTTACAGCTGTTTGAATATTTACATACCATTTTTGTATGGAAAGCAGCCGAAATTGTATGGAGACTTGTGTGGGTGAACCAATGACGCAAAATAGCTTATTTAGTCATAGAGAAGGCCCCCACAAAGTTTGAGCCAAATTAAAAAATACAAATAAAATCCATTTCCGGTTTTGGTAGAAAATTGCTCAAGATAGCACACAAGCGACGATATGGAACATTTATGTGAGCATAAGCAGTAAATTGGTTTTAATTATTTTTAGATGACAGACAAACAGCAAGAGTTTTAATACTTATTGGAATATCAAATTTAAAACAATTTAAACACGTAAATGTACGAATTCCCATATCAATTCTAACACAAATCAACGGAAAGCCAAGACATTTCGGCACACAATTTGATGCTTTTTATGAGGTATTTTTGACACTTTTGTTCTGTATGTCGACCATCATAATATGGATAGAAAACAGATTTACAAAAAGTGTTTAAACAATTTGTACTTTTCAGATTAATTTTATTTTCATAAATATATAATCGCATGAATTTATTTACTGAACTTTTTTTCAAATTACAATTTAATCTTCTATAATTAAGTTGTATTAACAAGGAAGCACATTGGTTTTAAAATTTATCCTCCAAGCATAAATCTCCAACTCCAATTTTCATTAATAAAGCGACCAAAACATCACAAAAATAACTGCCCACACCAAACCTTGAGCAATCGTTTTCTCCAACAATGATCTAATGTGCCAACCGTGGAGAGCAGAGCCCTTCGTTCTGTGTGTCTATGTCTAGGAAACTATTCCACCCACGCGCGAAATCACGAAATGCGAGGTAAACAATAATCCCGCCATGCGGTTCCACATCGTAAAACATTTTCGTGAAAAGCCCGTGACGAAACGTGTAAATCATGCCGGAGGAAATATTTACACGTGAAAACTAAACAGCACATTTCCAGACCAGCTAGAGACACATTTGGCACGAGAACAAAGCCAGCGGACATTAAAATTGGGAAATGCTTTGGTGTACACAGAAAAAAAAATGTAAATTTACCCAACACTGAAACCATGTTTACAACGTAAACATGCTCAATGTAAATTTGAAATTCATTGTAAAAAGTTGAAATGCACTTAAAGAGCCTCAATGTAAAACGAGATTCATTGTAATCTATGTATCTATTGTAAAACGACATTTTTATTCTGGAAAATCATAAATTTGAATTTATGAAAAACATGTAATTGCAATTCTGATGTAAAAAATTGGAAATGTAAACTCTAAAAGCATTTATACTTCAATTTTTATTCTGTTTTGCGAATGACAGCTCAAGCGGACAACGAAAACAATTCAGTTCAACTTTGCTGATGTTTGGTCCGCAATTGAAGGGAAGTGTTTTCACATTCAATTAAACAACCTCAGCAATTGACATTAGATGTAAACAATCAGCTCTTTCCGATCACACTCAATGCAAGAGATAACCAGAGTGAGCGGGATGAACTGTTTGTTTACATGTTATGTTAGCCCTTAACAATAATTGTTCAATTATTTTTTTCTGATTTTGAAGTTTTCCAGTAACTTGGAGAAAACTTTGTAAGTAAATGCCCAAAAGTAATCGTTTATCAAAATTGACCTTATAAAAATACCTGAAATTATAGGCAGAAACTGGCGAGCCCTGATTGGCGATGTTTTCGTTCCCGAAAATCGTACCGGCGGCTTCCGGACGGATGTCAGGCTTGAAATTCCAGATCATTAAGCTTGGCAATCGGCACCTACAGCAGAATCAGGCAGGGGCAGCTGTTAGACGGCAGTTTTCCCACTCCCGGCAGGTGCGCTGCAGCGTTGAGATCCTAGAGCTGGATGAATTTGAAATCCTGCACCGCCTTGTCCTGATTCCGGACCCGAATATTATGGTGGCGGCGCTGAAGGACTGTCGCCGGCTGAACGATTACGCGTTGGCGATTCGTTTTCTGGAAGCGGCCAAGGACCGCTGCGGGGACCAGGTGAGCACCATCTATCCGTACCTGCTGCAGGAGCTGCGGCCAAAGTTGTGCGAGCTGGGCATCGAGGAGCTGGGCTACGACAAGCCGGAACTGGCTATAACCCTGGGTATGGAGAAGTAGGAGTTGGAGTTGTTTTTCTGGAGTTGTTCTCTTCTATCAACGAACAGGTAAACATCCCGATTCCCGAATAATTGTTGGTCCATTAGCAGATTGCGCGCACTGACACCGTCCAGAGAGATTTGCAGGCACAAGTTGCGGTAAAACAAGCCCAGGAGGTCTTTGCGCTGATTTCCTTGCATGGCCGGGATGTTGCGTTACCCACGAACGTGTGATCTGAAAACCAAACTCGATCTAAGGTTGGCCAGGTCGGAGAACTAGCCGCAAGGCCACAAGGTAAGCGCTTTTTCAAGACTGGTCTTCTAGAACACACGGGTAACGGTAAATTGTCTACTTTTTCCACAGTCAAGTGACGTCGATTGTTTTGAAGTTTTCTTTATGTTTATCTTTTTGTTTGTTTGCCAACGAATCCCTGCGACTGAAAGTGTGTACTCACTTGACACATCAAATCTTAAGTACCCAAATTTAAGTTCAAACAGACAGAAAAGTTTTATTTGCTATGAATGGAGCACCCGTCGTCGAGCAGTTTTTCTTTTTTTCTGCAATGTATTTCTTATGATTTACACCAAATAATATACTTTGCAAAAATAGATTCAACACAATTAATACGATAATTTTTTTTCGGTTTAACCAGATGTTGCTTTTTTTTGCTGAAATAAAAAAATCCTATTGAAGATAGAAAAATCAAAATTACCAACGTGTAGCATTAGGTT